>NC_089275.1:36271576-36568100 GCF_963678975.1 Dysidea avara | reverse complement strand
GTAGCTAGCACGTCTCGTCTCGCGTCTCGTCAATATTCACATTCTTGAAAATCATCATGCAGTAATTATAATCAACACATCTCAATCTCTATATTCTAGATATAGTATAGACCTAGATATAGTATAGACCTCGATATAGACTAGTCAACATTCATGCAGCAAATGAAAAGTTTAGCTACACATGTGGGACCCCTGCTTTTAGTGATATGAGTAGTGATATTTGCTATGTAGTTTAATTTGTTATCTCACTCATATGGGACCTCAGCTGTGAAGGCTACTGAAAGCCTTTGTCAGTATAGGGAGTCAGAGACATGCTGGCAAGAAGAATACAGAGAAGACTAATAATCCCTGTTATGGCTCCATAACCATAGGCACATGTCTTGATTGTATGTGGCTGTGGATCAAGTCACAACACGGAGTTTCTGAAGGTTTTGGTTACAAAGAATTTGCATGCTTTTGAATATTCCTGCACTGGTATCTTGTGCCAGCATCCCACATCATTAAGCTCAGGTATGAAAGCTTTGTCCAATTATAATTAGCTATGTAGCAACATGCACTATGTAATGTGTAAGCTTAACTCTACCATGCCAGCAAGTAATGTGTCCAAATGATATCACACTCTTAGCTCAATAGATTCGAGCAGATTAAATTACTATATATCTCATCTATTATTGTTTAGTGAAAGATAACAGGAGATGGAGCAGCAACCTCAGACACTATCCACTACCAGTTTGGAAGTTGATATACTTGCACTGATGGACAAGCAGTTGCCCACTTATGTCACAAATTGTCTGAAAGCAGCAGGATATGATGAACTTAAGATAATAGCATCTATGGACATAACTGATGGTGAGGGGAACAGTATAAGTACAATTGAGCGATATATCGAGAAGGCACACAAAAGTAATCCAGAAATGTTACCACCATGCTGCACACCGGAGTCTATGAATTCACTGCCATTTGAGTTTCCGCCAGGTCATCGCATTAGAATTTGTAAATTTGTTGAAGAGGTCAAACAATTGAGCAAAAATTTGTCTCTCAAGGCAGTTAGTTCACAGCACACCAAGCCATGCATAACAGCTAAAAAGACCAAGCTAGTTGACAAGGCTGCAAATCAGGCTTTATTGTCAGTGGATGATGTTAGTTGTCAAGTTCTTGAGAGCGTAAAGGACTGGATATGCAAAGCGAAATTAATGCACCTGAGCTCCTTAAAGGAGAAAACACATTACTCTGTAGTTGTAAAAGGTCAAAACAATGGGAAAATTGCAGCTGCAGTAAATTGTGGTATGTGCAATAAATCAATTCGCTTGCAACTTCAAAATAGCCGTTTCATACTTTCAAATTGGACTAGGCATGTCAGGAAGTGTGCTGCTCTACACAATGTCGTTGATCCACACTGTTTTCTAAGCAATCAGTTGCACCTTCAGCAAGCCAATGCCTGACCAAACCAGCTGTTGCTAAAACCATTAGCAGCTCAGTGTCATTGAATGACAAGCCAGAACAGGTTTTTCACTAAGCCCCTCCTTCAGTGTAGAAGGAGGGGCAAATCAAACTTTTTGCACTTCTCGAAAGCAAAGAAAAGTTGAACTTGATCCCACTCAAACTTTAATTACAGATTATTTCAAAATCTTAGATGAAATAGAAATTCTAGCTAAAGAGAATGAAAGGTTATCAAACCTAATAAAGCAGTGTGGTTTAAATTCCTTCAATATGGGTGGTGGTCATGGATTTACCCCAATAGTGAAACAAATGTTGCTGAATGCAGATAAAAATGTCTGTAAATACCCAACCCAACGAAGGCATTCAGAGCTTCTCAAGAAGTTTGCCACAGCATTATTTATCTACAGTGGTCCTCTGTGCTATGAATTTATTCATCAGAACATGCCTCATGCACTGCCATCTCTCAGGACTGTGCAAAGAATAATTCATTCGCAGTACAAGATTATGGACGAAGGTAGATTTAGGTTTAGTGATTTGATTGAGCATATCAATGATCACAATGCACCTAAAATAGTATCTATTGGGGAAGATGCAACAAGAGTAATTGGAAGGGTGGACTATGACTCAGAGACAGATAGGTGTGTTGGTTTTGTCCTCCCTGTTGATGACTGTGGCCTACCTTTAGTTGACTCATTTTTAGCCACTTCATTTTCAGCAATAGAGAATATGTTCAAAAGTGGATCTATTGCAAAGTATGCATATGTGTACATGGCACAACCTTTGGCGGTTAATGTGCCACCCTTTTGTTTGACATGCTTTGGAAGTGACAAAAAGTTTACTGCTGAGCATGTCCTACAGCGTTGGAACCACATATATTCAGAATGTGCAAAACGAGGCATTACAGTCATAAGCTTTGGGGGAGATGGAGACTCTAGGGTAATGAAGGCCATGAAAATATCAGTTTCACTGATAAATCCTCCCAATGATCTTACCCTTCCTTCTTTGCCCTCAATTAACATAAGTTCAACATGGAAGAATTGGTTTTGCATCAATCCAACTTCAATTTCATATGTTCAAGATGTGGTCCACATTGCAGTAAAGTTTAAGGCACGGCTATTAAACCCTCGGGTTAATCTTAAATTGGGACCAACCTTTGGAGCTGGAGTGCATCATTTAGAACAGTTGCGCTCTAAATATGGTAAAGAAGATCATTTTCTAAGGGAAAGAGATTTAAACCATCATGATAAGCAAAATTATGATGCAGTATTGCACATAATCAATGCATGTCCCTTGCTCGACAAAATACCTGGTGCTTTCGCAACCAAATGTTATGTGGAACTAATCCAAAATGTTGTAGACAGTTATGAGGACAAAAGCTTAGATTGCATTAGCAGGATAGAGAAAATTTGGTATGCAAATTTCTTTCTGCGGTATTGGCGTAAGTGGATCATGCTCCACCACTCTTATACCTTGAAAAACAACTTCATCACACGTAATTGTTACATGTGTGTAGAGTTAAATGCACATGCCATAATAGTGTATGCATTGACTATTAGAGATCATTTTCATGGTGATGCCAGAAATTTTTTACCTTGGATGCTTGGGTCCCAGACTTGTGAAAGAATGTTTCGGACAGTCAGAAGCATGAGCAGTGTTTTTTCAACTGTACTCAATTTTAGCATGCTAGGTCTGCTCAGAAGGCTTCATCGAATGAATATCCAACTTGCATTGCAAGCTGAATTGCAGGAGACTGTTAAGTTTCCAAGTGTGCAAAGGCATCGCAATAAAGAGGGAAAGAACAAAGTTTCTGTGTCATCATTAAGTGACATCAAAGACAATGAAATTTCTGAAGCTGTGGAAAGAGCAAAAGCAAAAGCAAGACAAACCCTATGTGAACTTGGCATGGACAAACTTTTAAGAGTACACTCTGTGTGGGACAATGAAAACACGACCGAAGATCTAGCTGGTGTGCAGAATGGTGACGATGATGATATTGACAATATTGATGACTATGGCCATGATGACAGCACTGATGAAAATGATGACAATTCCCTAGAAATTATTAAGGAAGTGTGGTCAGAAACACACAAAGAGGTATCTGAGGATATTCAATCAGCATGTGATAGAGGTCTGGTGACCAAAGAAGCTAGCAAAGCTTCTCATAAAACTTTGCAAAAAATGCAGCGATCTCTGCCTGTTGATAAATTGAAATCTGACACAATACCATTGTATACACTGAAAGGTCATAATGACCTTAATAGTTATTTAGCCAGCCTTAGCAGTAATGCAAAGCAAATGATTTCTCCATTTGTTGAAGTAAGCATGAAAGGACAAGTTGTTCTTATTAGAAAAACAACTGCAATATGGCTATTTCAAGAAACTGAATATGTTTCAGCTGATCGCATCTTCAGAGTTAGATTTAAACAGCCATACACATCTACTTATGAATCAAAGGAAACTACCGCTGTGAAGTATGATGAACAGGATAATGATGCTGTGGCTAACAAAGCTAACAAGAGTGACACAATGGCAGTGGACACATTGATTGCAGGCAGTTCAGACTGTTGTCATGAACAAGTTGATGATGTGGCTGTTAACAACACAGTTACTGCAAGTTCCACCATGACAGTAGATGTCAGTGATTTAGAACTTTGTCAACAGAGCAATAATCCTGGCGACCAAGAGCTTCCAAAAGATGACCAAATGACAGCATTTACTCAGACGGTTGAGTTTTGTGGACAAAGTGAAGATGTTGTTGCTAAGGAAGTTCTGAAGAGTGATGATTCTGGTGGTGAAAAGATTTTAAAGAGAGATCAAATGACGTGCGTACATGATGAAGCTATTGTAATTGATTATGATAATGGTGGGGAAAGTAGTGAAGCTGCAAAGACATGTAAAAAGTCAGAAATATGGCTGAAAATTGGTTCATTTGTTTTGTGTAAGGCTGAAAGAAATATGCTGTGCAATAATGAGTGGCTGACAGATCTGCACTTAAATGCTGTGCAGGTTTTGCTAAAACAACAATTTCCACACATAGGAGGTCTTCAAAATACCATTCTACTGCAATCAAGAAGCCATATCAAGCCATTTCAAAGTGGGATAAGATCTGCACAAATTTTTCACATTAACAACAACCATTGGGTTGTTGCTTCGACAGTGAACTGTGAGAAGGCAGACATTACAATATATGACTCTCTAAACTCTGTTGTAAGCATTGATACACAAGTAATTCTAGCAAGCCTTTTGAACACTCAGAAAGATCAATTTAAGGTTGAATTATCAAAGGTTAACAAACAATCTGGAACAAAAGACTGTGGAGTTTTTGCTGCAGCCTACTGCACTGCTTTGGCCTTTGGAGAAAATCCCTCTACTGTTGTATATGACCAGAAACATTTAAGACGTCATTTACTTAATTGTTTAGAAACGCAGAAAATGTCTGTTTTCCCCATTATCAGGCAAAGAAGAAAGGCATCAACGTGGTTCCCTGTTAATGTTTATTGTACATGTAGAGGACCAGATACCGGTGAAGTGATGGTTGCTTGCGATAAATGCAAGAAATGGTATCATGCAGAGTGTATAAGTGGTCGCCTAAACGAATTTAAACTGAACAAATGGTTTTGTTCAAGTTGTATTGACTCATAAATAATTATAACTTGTAACTATGATCAATCATAAGGAACTCGTGTACTCATTTTTGTATTAGATATTAAGTTGTGAGATTGTGTATGTGTATGGTAGAAACTAATCATATGAGTGAAATGCATGAACGCATCTGATACCTTCGCTTAGCTGAGTTTATGTACGTATGTATATACATACAATTTACAATACACGCACAAACTTTAACAAGCATATATATATACTAGCTAATAATTTATATCTCAATGGGTCAATGTCCACATCACTTTGCTAACTCAGGTAGACAGTCTCAAAGACAGTTGCACTATAAGTTATATTATATATAAGTGTGGAATCTATGTGTAAAATCTAATTGTGTGGTATCTTTGATATCATATTATTCCACATTTGCTGAAGTCAACTACACCATTGATATGCTGAAGTTCCTGTACACAATTATCAAGACAATTATGCAGCCCAACTGTTAGCAGTTGCAAGAGATGTCTACATAATGATATAGTTAAAATGTACACAACTTGCATGGACATGGCAAAACATGATGATTTTAGACATATTATTTGATGCATACATGTACAGTATTATAATACAGCTATGCATGTATGGCATGAAAAGCTAGGGCAAATTAGTAGTTAATAATAGTATAATTAAGCTTTGCCAACTCTAGTGTGAGATTTACTGAGCTTATGTGCGCATGCAGGGCTATTTGATTTGATTGAATGCTTTAGCTACGGTGACCAGCACTGAAGTAGTTTGCTATGTCACTATCTTGGTTGCTCAGTACAAATGAAGTATGTACAACTCAAGATCTAGGCATTTTCAATCACTACTGAGATCACTACAAGGAGAGCTAGCTCTTAGTCATGATTACTTACTATGTGAGGTAACTGTATAGATGCATTGGGAATAGTTCCATTAGCTATAGGCTAACTTGCTACGTGTCAGCGGGAAAAGCCGCCAATTTAACTAGGCAAATTAGCCACATATACTAAGCTCTATTGCTGGTAGTATGCAGTATTGCAATAGCTAAAGAGTAGCCTCTCCAGTAGACTCGTACCTCGACTCATACCAGGCACAGAACACGGCACTACAACATAGTATTTCAAATCTTAACTGAAATCTTAAAATCTTGTAAAATCTTTTCAAATCTCAGTCAAAATCTTGAATTTTTCTTAAGATTTCTCAAATCTCAAATCTAAGTACTGCGTTACGGACCCCTCGGATTTCGCCGAGTGAAGTGAGTGAACGTGTCATCCTGTCAGCGGTGTGCTAGGACTGCAGCAAAAGCTGTGGCTAACGTAAGGTACAGTAATTGTATTAACACTAAAATAGTAACAATATAGCTCTACCGGACTGTGGATGAATTTGTTTGAGTACAGTTGTGGCACGTGCGATGATGCTCGACGAATTATACCTCCATTGAATCATTGATACGTGATAAGCAATCAGTACTGGAATGGTTACGTAGCTAGTTGTGTAAGCTGTAATAATACAACACCGTATGTTGGCTAGCCCACCTTCGGTCATTAGCCCCTTTTGCAATCATGAATATTTTGAGCGTTTCGTGGGGGCATGCCTGCCCCTCCATCATGTTCTGGCTAGCTACGCCCCTGTTACTGCATGAACGTAAGGTTCGTCAAATGCCCCATAGTGGGGCAGCAGTTTCGTGTCAATTCCCCTGTAAAGCCCCGCTTACGCCCCGAGGGGGGTGGTGGGGCAATACATTGATAGGTGCATAATACACCTGACTCAGCCTTTGGTCAATGTGGGCACGTGATATCACTCGGCTGTTCTTGAGACCTCACCCAGAAGGCACAGAATCAATGCCGGTCCCCGCACTTGATAGTATGAATTACAGTGACACAGGAGTTAGCTACTCCAGTAGTTCCTTCAACTTGTTCAGGAAGACCAACTACACTCGCACTTGTACAAGGTTCACTTTTGGTACCACTTTTGCGAGGGTGTCGGACAGAAAGCAAGAAGTGTGATCGAAAATCTGGTACGATGAACAGGTGTCAAGTGATCCATCGTTCATCATGACTATACTGTATGGCAAGAAGTTGTGTATGTAGTAAGCTATAAGTCTACAATAGCATAGTATGCCAATAAGCTACACAAAGAGCAGTGTAGGTTACCAGCTAGTTATAGCTAGATACACACATCGTGCTTGTTAAAGTTTGCCTAAGGGCACATTTTATGTATGAATGCTACGTACAGCCGTAGGTCGGGTGTACTGAGTTAAATAATTGTATGTTGGGGGGTTACCTTCCACCCAGCTCAGAGACCCCCCTCTTGAAAAATCCTGGATCCGCCCCTAGAACTCTCTAAATGATGGTTTCTTTGTAGCTGAACTCTCTATTAGGTACCTTCTTCTAGCTGATCTGAACTACAGGGTGACTTGTTTGTAGCATAACTTGCAATGTAATATAATTGAGTAAATTATAAACGTAGCTGAACGCTTTATCAAGACACTGAAATATAATACAAGAGCGGCAAATATTGATCTAATGAAGCAAACTCTTGGTGATGTTGACTGGGTATCCTTATTGGACCCCCTTGATATGAGCGATGCTTGGTTGCAATTTAGGTCAATCTTTCAGGATGCTCTTGACAATTGTGTTCCTACTTACAAGCCCAAGGAGAAGAAAAGCCTATACAGTAACTCTGAAGTGTTTAGTTTGAAAAGGAAAAAGAATCATCTTTGGAAAAAGTACCTCTCGACCCGTTCTCTCATAGACCTTGCAAACTTTAAATCAGTAAATAATCAGCTTAGAAGCTTGACTCGTAACCTTAGAAAAGACTACGAAAAGAATCTGGCTCAAGGTGTCAGATCTAGGCCTAAAGCATTCTGGCAATATGTTAACTCAAGGACAAAAGTACGCCCAGGTGTTACCGAGTTGGTCTCCTCGGATGGTTCTGCAATACATTCCGATACTGAAATGGCTACTCACTTTAATGAATACTTTTCTAGTGTATTTACCTGTGAGGACACCACAAGTATTCCAACAGTTGATTCAACTAGTTCCCCTCTCCTTGATGACTCCATTGAAATCACTCCTGAAACTGTTTTCAGCAAGCTAATAGCTCTACAAAGTAATAAATCCTCTGGACCAGACGGATGGCCTATAACTATTATCAAATCTGTAAGTGAATTTATTTCTGTACCATTATCTATCCTGTTTAATAAATCGCTAAATAGTGGCACTTTACCTTCAGATTGGAAGTGTGCCAATGTAACACCTATTCACAAAAAAGGTGCACGGAATCTGGCCTGCAATTATAGACCAGTCAGCCTCACTTCTATTTTCAGCAAGTTAATGGAATCCATTGTCAAAGATCATATACTGAACCACCTATCCACAAACAACTTACTGTCTCCCTATCAATTTGGCTTCATACCAGGAAGATCGTGTTCCACTCAATTGCTTCTGATGCTGGATTATTTAACTCATCATCTTGATGAGGGCTATTCTATTGACGTAATCTACTTAGATTTCCAAAAAGCCTTCGATACTGTTCCACACCGACGTTTATTGCAAAAGTTAACATCGTTTGGTATTCATGGAAATGTGCTAAAATGGATTGAAAGTTTTTTATCTAACAGAGTGCAACAAGTTGTACTTAATGGCCATAAATCTTCCACTATTCCAGTTACTAGTGGTGTCCCCCAGGGTTCTGTGCTGGGTCCCCTACTATTCACGATGTTTGTAAATGAGATACCATCAATTGTATCAAGTCCGGTGCTATTGTTTGCTGATGATACAAAAATCTTTCGAGTCATTAGAAATAGAGAAGACTATACTGCATTACAGAGTGACTTAGACTTACTTCAAGGATGGTCACAACAGTGGCTTTTGAATTTTAATATTTCCAAGTGCAAACACCTTCACTTCGGCCCAGCCCACCACTATGGTCCTTACTGTCTCAACGGAATATTTATTGACATCAATGCAACGCACAGCGACCTCGGTATTGTTTTTGACGATCAGCTCAAATTCCACCATCACACCACTCAAGTTACTACCAAAGCTAACCGAGTACTTGGTTTGATTAAGAAATCATTTGAATACCTTGACTCTACCATGCTAACTTGTCTGTTCAATACATTAGTTCGACCTATCTTGGAATACAATAATCCTATTTGGGGGCCTCATTATATTCTAGACAACAGAAAGGTAGAGAAGATACAACGAAGGGCTACTCGTCTCATCCCACAACTTCAAGACAAATCTTACTCAGAGAGGTTGACACAACTAGATTTGCCATCTTTTGTCTTCTAGCCTTGCCATCACCTAGTTACAATGGGCTATCTTTACAAGCATTTCTATAGCTTTGCACTGCTTGTGCAAAGCTAACAACTTGACAAATGAACTTTGTATTGACTGCTTTGTAAAAAGCCACCTTACTTAAAATACAATAAATTTGTTATTGTCTCTCATGCTTGTTGAATTGGGTTTGTGGCCATCATGCAATGACAATTAGCCATTATGTATGGTTTCAAAGAATCTTGTTTCATAGCTATACTGCCCATTCAACTGTACCAACAATCATAATCACTGGCTTTTTTCAAGTAATTCGTGGTTATACGTACCTATATTATCCTGTGATGGTACATTCCACTCACTAGATATGCCACCATCTTGAAAAACAATTATGTGATGTCATGCAATATCACTTATGGTATTGGTCACTTAAACCATAACTGATTCCAATAAGATACCAACCAAAATGGCTGATACCAATAATATTGAAGCCTGTATTATGTAGCCTTAACCATAGCCAACTGAAGTTTTTTTATGAAAATGACTCATGACAAGATTTACTGGATAAAGTGACCTTCCTGCAACAACTTCTGTAGTTTTTAAAATTTGTGGCTATATGATTGCAAAGTATATGCAAACTAATCATCACATTTTTGGTATAAAACATTGCATGAATGTACTTAAAACTAACATAGCTATACAATCACATTTCTTACCCCCAAAATCTTAGAAAAGTCCAATTGCCCTAATTTACCATGTGTGTGTACAAGGCACCAGCCTATTATGCTGGCACAATTTGGAGCACAGTAGGTTCTTGAAGCATAATGCTAGCATAATGGGTAGGTTTTTGCCATACTGTTATCAGTGAAAAGGATTGACATACTTAGCTACTCCATCTATAGTTAGAGTGTAATATACTTTCCTATAGTTATTTCTTTTTTGTGTGTGTATACTTTACATTCTCTTCACACACGCACGCACACAAACAATTAAACTATAGTGGTATGTAGCCTTATTAGTAATTCTAATGAACCACTGAACTACATAATTTAAACATTTGACATAATAAACTGCTAAATGAATTATTTCTAAATGGTTAACTTAGAACAATTTCTCACAAGCCAAAAGTTATTGTTATCCATTATACAGAAATTGGCAAATTGCATAACTGTTAGTTAAACATGAAAGTTGCGGCAAACATATATGGGCATAATAGGCAAACTTTGTGAGCACTGCAGCATAGCATAATAGGTAAAATGAAAAGCATAATAGGCTGGTGCCTAGTATACTGTATACAGCAGAAAATTGTTTGTGCTACTGTTATTCAGCAGTGTAAATTTACAGAGAAATTGACATTGCTACAGCATGTACCTATACAGCAAAATTAATAGAACCACAGAATAATTTATTATGTTCATAGATATATGAAATTCATCCATATGCAAATTACAAACAAGAATGCTATACATAAATACCAAATAAGGTAAAAATAAACATGTACATAGGGACCCGCCGATTATGCTGGCATAATTATGAGCATAATAGATGTCTGAAAACATTGAGCATAATGCTAGCATAATAGGTAGAAATTTGTGTAATAGTATGAATTCTAAAATAGTTATCACAAAAAGATCGATATACTCTAATAGAACAATCAGTAACTCTAATAGAACAAACACAAAGCTGACTGTTCTATTAGAGTATATCGATCTTTTCTGTGATATGCATTTTGACAAGTAAGCCACGGTTGATGCTTCAGCCACTTATTATTTATAGCAGAGCACGAGTGAGAACTAAGGCATAAATAATTGGGCATAATTTGAGCATAATAGGTAAGTATTGAGCATAAATTTGAGTATAATATGTAAATTTTTGAGCAGTGCAGCATAGCATAATAGGTAAAATTATGAGCATAATCGGCGGGTCCCTACATGTACACATTCAGTATTTACTGTATAAGCACATACAATCGCCAGTAGATATATGGCTACTAAAGTAAAGTGCAAAAGCCTCCTCTTCGGTTGTTTTCATTTGGTTGTCTACTTTGGTCTTCTCTCTGTCTTGCCGCTTCAGCTTCTCTCCTCTATATAATTGAATGAAGTAGCTATGCATATACATAATAATTATCCCACAAAACTGCCCGTTTATTAAACTGTTGAACTATAATAGATCAACAGTTCAATAACTATAATAGTAACTATAATAGTGTGTTAGTAGAGGGATTATAGCCATGAAAAGTAGAGATTGCCTGCACCTCCAGATATACTACTGGACATTTAATCCCTATCCATGACCGATCATGTATAGTAACATATATCTGCAGGTGTTGCTTGTTTCACTGCTTTTTCCTTAATCAAACTTAAAACTCCTAATTTTCCTATAGCACTTGTTAACTTTCTAGGATTAATTACAGGGATGCTTCTTGTAATTTTCTTCATTTGTAATGCTGTGTATTGTGCTGAAAATACTGTACACCACAAATATTTGATGGGAAAAATTTTGACAAAATGTTTCAATATAATACTGTATTAAAGATTACACTAAATGTAAAAAATTGAGAGGTAAAAATTTAACAAATTGCAATGCAAATCATCAAATTCATCATAATTTCCCTTTTTAAATTTTTGCACCATCGGTAGCTGAAAATGAATTGCAATGAAATGGCTATTTCAGCTAACTTATGGTGCAAAAATTTAAAGAGGATGAATTCAATGATTTACATTGCAATCAGTTAATTTTTTCCTCTCAAATGTGTGCATTTAGTGTTATCTTTAACACAGTTTTAAAGCATTTTGTCAAAATTTACCCATCAAATATTTGTGGTATACAGTATTTTCAGCTATTACACAGCATTACAAATGAAGAACATTACAAGAAGCATCCCTGCAATCAATCCCAGGAGCGGATCTAGAAATTTTCAGAGGGGGTTTCTGGTTCTCTGGAATTGCAACTTCATCCTAGCTGCAAGTTGAAGACCAAAAAAAAAGAAGAAAGTCACTACGTGCTTTTGAACGCTGTGAAGGTGATTTCAAAGGTAAAAGTATGAAATTTTGCCAATAGAAAGAGCCATAAAATGTATAACTCTAATTTTTATCACCCAGACGAATCGTAGGGGCACGTGCTGGTTCAGAAGGGGTTTCTGGACCCCAGAAGCCCTGCCCCTGAATCCAGTTACTAAGGAAATTACAGACAATCTGCATAGGGAGCCATCATATGCTAGCTGTAGTGAAGTGACACCTTACACTGTCAGTAAGAAGAAATTGGACACAATGGAGAACAAAGGCAAGTCCATGATTCACACATTGTGCCAAAAGGCACCTGTCAGGCTGAGGTGACATATATATATATATAACAGTGAAAAATCAAGCCCATAGCCTTAAGTACATATTATTGAGTTATTCCTGTCTGAATTTAAGGCATCAGTCAGTGAGTCAGTTAAAAATTTGGCAAAATAATTTCGGTTTAAATTCCATATAAACTTATTGGAAATGTTTTTGGGCACTTTGAAAACATTTTCGACTTGATTCTACCTAACCAATCCTTTCAGAGCACCATGAAGGCATTGTGTTGCTGGTTTTTAATCAACATATTTTTGTGAAAAAGAGCAAACGTCCATGATCCGTAATAATTATACAGTATAGTATATGTACAGTACTACCATATATGATTTATATTATACACTAGTGGGGCAAAAAAATTATTAATTTTCAACAAGTAGAATAGGGATCAAAGATTTGATTTTGAAAAAAACTGCGTAAACAAGAAGTAATAGGGATGATAATCCACAAAATTCTATGCATCATCAGTTCAAAGCAAGTTATTTGAATAGTGTACACTCAATTTGCGATTCCTATTTCAACTTGTGGTTAAATTTTGTTAAAATGTTGAAATAGGAATCGCAAATTGAGTGTACACTATTCAAATAACTTGCTTTGAACTGATGATGCATAGAATTTTGTGGATTATCATCCCTATTACTTCTTGTTTACGCAGTTTTTTTCAAAATCAAATCTTTGATCCCTATTCTACTTGTTGAAAATTAATAATTTTTTTGCCCCACTAGTTTCATGATTTTTTTCATGTCCATGCACATGGACTACTTCTTAAATATACGTTCAACAGTACATGATTGTTTAATAAAGAAACCCATTGTAATATCAACTGGCAATAAACAATTACATAAATAAGTTTAATAAACAATTAGTTAACAATACAGTAAACAATACCACTTTCCTTTGACGAGTAGATAAATCCACTAGTGTGACCGTTTACTGCAACGAAGCGGTGCGAAATCTCAACACGAGTAAAACACACGCTTGACAAAACGTGGTCGACTCCAATTAAAGTGCTGAGTATACGGAGTATCCCGCTTTTTATTTTTCAATCGCGTACGGAAGGGACACACCCCTTTTCAATTCGAAATTTACCAGTGTGTTCCAATAGCTTACAAGCCTTGTTATGCCGACTCTTAGCTGGTAAACAGCTGAAGAATATAATAGAAAGTATACACGAAAGGCGTACAGTAATAGTTTAAGTGACGAGGTGCAGGCCACACCCCCTTCACTGTCTCGTAATGAAGGAAGTCTAAAACCCGAGTTTCAGTGAACAATAGTTATGTTTAATGTTTAGTGTGATACAACTTGATGCATTTTAGTCCTGTGAGCTAAAGCAATGGAATTTTAAACAATTCTATATTATCATCTGTATGGCTTCTCGATCGAATGGCGTCTCGAAGAGTGATTCTTGCTCTATATCTCGCAATCGCATTAGAGAGGGAAGATTTTAATACCACACAGACCTGGGTACGAATGTTTTTTAAATACGCCATACGTTTTTAGGGCTGATATCTACTTCCTACGAGCTGTAGGCGCGCGAAACAAGAAAGAAAGAAGAAAGAAAGAAGAAGATGGAGAATCTAACCATTTTCAAAATTTTAAAAAACACCTAAAACCATTTCCCTTACTTTTAATACTTGTTGGCTAGTGTTGTAAACACAAAAGAAAGGTCTAGAATGTTTTAGAAATAAATCTAAAGCCCGGAAGGCTGCTTTTGGCGTGCGTTCTATTAGAGTGTTTTGAAAAATTTCTGCCTGATCCCTATTATGTACCACTACCGTGGTACATGATAAATCTGGCATGCCATGTACAATAAAATGTCCATTACCATATTTTCTGCCTTAAACTTTGCTTGTTGTGCCTTTAATATCTGCAAAAAAAATTTTAAGTGACTGTGGTATACAAATAGCAAGAGATTGTTCAAGGAACAGAGAACTACTGAGTTCATGTACAGTAAATGCAACTTACAGCTTTTTCAAACAGTGTGTCAATTTCTTGTCCAGTTTTTGCAGAAGTCATATAACATGATATGTCAAACTGGTTTGCCAGCAGTCTCCCCTTGTTTACATCATCATTATCCATATTTGCCAAATCAGACTGCATATAATACATACAATACCAACTTGTACCTACTCACAAAGTGGCCAAGCATTTAACAAGAATATCAATGTTGATATATACAGCGATGTAATGGCCTACCTTGTTTCCTACAAGTAAGAATTGTGTGGGGTAATTGTTCACTCTTGCCATCACTTGTGTTATCCAATGTTTGGCTCCTTTCAGTGTGTTGTAGATGGTAACATCAAATACAACAATGGCAACATCACATTCGTTGTATGCATCCTGAAACAAGAGTAAATACAACAAACTCAATTTAATTCAACCAATTTTTTACAGATGTACGTTAGTATGTATAGATACTGTGAGATTACCAAAAATAGGCTACTTGCATGTATGTGACTGGCCCTGCGAAAACAGGGCATGTGGGCACAAACTACACCCTGTCACTTTACAGGTCATATCTAAGTACTGGAACAGAATATTTGCATTCTATAACTTGTATCATAAGGCCAATTAAATGCTTACCAGGAGCTGAAAATTGCACTGTAATAGCATATTGGTACAAAAAGTTACGTGTGATAAAAGTTTGAAAAAGTAGGCAAAAATCATGTGCCCACACACCCTATTTTCGCAGGCCCAGTCAAATATAGCTATAGTACCTCACTTTTTAAGTTACTGGTGACAAATGATCACTTAGAACATGGCATGCATAGTACGCTTTGATCTTTGATATTTAATGAGGTTTCTAATATCACTAAGAAACCTGGTAGGAGGTTTCTAACTAACTTTATTAGAAACCTGCAGACAATTGATAAAGCTCACTATGCAAGGGTATTCGATTTGTATTTAAAACCTAGGTCATGGTGTGTTAGATGTGATTGTGGGTTCTAATGAAAATGTAAAAAAAAAATGCTAAAAAAGGTACAAGAATCACTGTAGACAAACGTGCCCATTCATACATGACACATCAGTGATGATAGTTAATGTTAATGGTACAATTAGTTGCACCAACAAGGTTAATCCCTGAAGCCATGTTTTCTTGATTTTCACTCTTGTCTGGCTTGTCATGCTGCTTAACCTTCTCATCTGGTGATACTTTCAAATCTTGATCCTTAGTGGTAGTAACAGTACCATTTAGCACATCTGATGTTACAGTCCGCAATTTCTCACCAACCCGCTTATAAGCCCTCACAGCATTAGATGAGTGCCCCGTCCTTTGCATAATAAGTTGTTCATCTACTTTGGCTTCAAACAATCTGGTTGCATTTGTGGCGCGAAGTGAGTGGTTGGTAAACTTTCCCTCAATTCCTGCTGCTACACACAATCTGCGAACAGTTTGCTGTAATGAATTATGCCCAATAGGTATTTTGTGATACCAACATTGTTCAGTTGGTTTAGCAAGTGGCTTTAGATAAAGTGTTCCATCTGGACGATCTTCTGGACACTTTGACATGTATAACTTGTAGAGCCTGACTAAACAATGTTCTGGATTATCATCATTAGCATACTGAACCACTTGCTTTTGCTCCCGCCTGCGGTGTACAAGACCTCCTTGATTTGCTTTAGACACGTCTTCTGTGTACATTACATAAGCCCGTCCATTAGTAGCTGGATCTGTGAGGGATAATACCTCAATCTTCTATGCTCCACTCCACTTCGTAATGCAAAGTAAAAACCTATATAATATATCAATGTGTTTAGTAGCTGTTGTGGATGTTTATCTCCAAGTAACCCCTGTTTCCACAAAGTATCTTCATGCTCCTCAGTAAGTATTTCAGCTTTTTTCACTTGATAGTTGCCAGTAGATTTCAGTTCTTTCATGCGTGCATCTAAAGTAGCACGAAACTGACAAAACATAGGATCAGCTAGTATATTTACATCAGTTCTATCTACTTCTCTTAACAAACGTAATAGTGCACAGCATATCTGATAAAGAGTATCAGGTGAGTATGGCCTACCATCTTTTCGTCTCACTTCAAGTACGAACTTCCCTAACCAAAAATTCATAGCTTGTTTCGACATTTTACTCATTGTAGCTTGTGCTCCTTTTCCTCAGGCTCAACACATGAACACTGCAAACGATATTGAACCCACTCTCGCCATATATTCCCCACCCATTTGTTCTGGTCTTGTGTTTTGACTGGTATTCCACGTTTCCTTGCTTCCTCAACTTCCTTGGATGTTTTTGGTGACCCATATCGTATACTACCTCTATTAACCACTCCACTAGTCTCGCTAACAGTTTCATTTTTACTACCTTCCTCAAATAATATTGGTTGAGGTCCACCATCAGTCAGGTGATGCAGCGGAGATTGTTTACCTTCGAAATGCTGTGATGCAAGAAGAAGAATGTCATCAGTAACTTGATCGGGAAATTCTTCCTTAGTAATTTCTACAGACGAACAGTTGTTCAACTCTCGCTCAAACTGCTGTGATGCAAGCAGAAGGAGGTCGTCGGCTACGCGGTCAGGAAACAGTTCCTTAGCCACTTGTGAGTGAATTATCGACGTCTTCTTGACTTCAACACCTGTGCAGTTAAACTTTTCACAGTTAATAACCATGTAACAGAATGTTTACTTGTATTCTGCTGGCTCACAAAAGTTCGCACCTTGGTTCGCACCTCAACATCAGTTTCACCATCGCTGTTAGATTCAGATTCACTTTCCCAGGGTTCTCCCAACCCGAGTTTAAATCGTTTAGGGCATTTCCAACCTGGAGGAGGCTTCATAGGTTGAAACAGCTTGAACTTCAACTGTCCCGCCATTTTGAAAATAACTACGATTTCAAAACGTTTATCACACCCACAATCATAAGCAGATCACCGTCACAAGGTTTTAAATACATTTTGCAATGTTAATAATATCGAGCCATGTTCTAAGTCAGTTAAGAACCACGCCCTCGGCTCTTCTCAAAGCCACAAAGAGCCTCAGTCTAGGTTCCTAACCTATACATATTACAAAGGCCACAAAACAATCAAACACTAAAATTATGTAGCATAGCTATAATAACTCCTAGCTTGATATTCTATTATGCTCTAAAATCTTCCTATTATTCTTTCTGGTTATATATTCTTTTCAAAATTATATCTGCAGTTTGTGCCGAACATAAGCACATTAGTAGGTTTTCATATAAGTGACTGCTCTTTTAGAATTAAGTTGACTGCTTTATTAGGTAAGTGACTACTCTATTAAGGTATTGTGATCTTTTCAACCATTGCACTATTTTAGTGGTTTATCCAAAAGATTTTACAGTACACCACAAGTTATCATTTTGCACCAATTATTCCTAGAACTTATACAATTATTCCAGAATATTCTCTTACTCATTGCACTACTTGTTACTTTCAAAATTACTCAGGCATAATAAACACACACTTACTTGAAATTTTACTTCTAACTAATTTTCCCAGCAATACATTATAACATACAAATACACAAACAAACTCCCTGTTATCAAAGATGTTCTTACATGATTTGCTGAAGTCAAATCTTCCAAATGCCCAAAATCCCAGAGAGACAACTTCAAAATATCATTTGTTTCTGTGCTTTTGAGAAAGACAATTTCTTGCTTGATAGCCTTTATCATTTAGTTAAACAAATTACAAAATCATGAGGGACTAACACTGTACACATATAAGTAAAGTTCTAATAGTGATCATAAGTAGGGAAACACAGAGGTCACCTACATCTGAAGATATATATATATAGTAGTGGACATTTTGTTCCTACTTTCATCAATATAGCCATGACTGAGTCAGAGATTGATCTACTAGTATATCTGTAGGTGTAGACGATCTCTGTTTGTTTTGCTACTTCTTTTTCTATGATCCCCAATTGATTTTTTTGTTTACTTTGCAACAAATTATGACTCATGAATTCACATCAAAATAAAGAATGGCAGCATAAAATTATTTTAGGTCTGAATGCATGCCCCAGCTGTTAATTATGGAAAAGTGAAGTGCCAATTATGCTTCATTTTCAGCCATGTTCAGCCCATTACACAGTGTTACAATTGAAGAATAGAACAAGAAGTGTCTCTACAATCAATCCAGTCACTATATGGATGATTTCCATCATAGATATGATCATCAGCAGAGGGAAACCATAAAACTAATGCAGTATCAGAATTGACTTGCCACTGTCAGCAAAAAGAAATGAGACACAAAGGGGAACAAAGGTAAATACATGATGAATGCATTGCTCATACAGCGTTATGCTAAAGGGCACCTGTCAAATTGAAGTGACACCGAACATTGAAAAAGCAAACTCATAGTCTTTGTCATTACTGACCTACACTTGTCTGAAGGTATCAGGCTGGCAGTTAGTCAGTTAGAAGAAAATTTGCTTAATATTGAAATCTCTAATATACAGTACTAAATTATGTCAAGATAGCAGTAACAAAGTTGGGCAAATTATATGCATTTAGGAAGTATCTAAAAATTATTCAACATGCAAAGCTAACTAGTTTACCAAGTACGAATGCAAGTATTTTCTGAATGGGTGCACTTCCACTAGAAAATTTTAAAACTGGAGAAATTCAGACACTGATTTCGAGAGCATAACAGCATATAGTATACATGTTAACAAAACGGTGATTCCTAATACGTTTGGCAAACAACTATCATTGATGTACACGTGTGAAGACACTGAACACATTGTCTGAATTGCTGAAGTGGATATACAGTTATGTATAGATACACCTTTAAATGAAGTATAACAATGTAACAATAGCTCCAGTTTAAGATTCATAATTACAACATGTATCTGACTGCGCTACTGTATCACAAACTCACACACTATACACATTGATAATTTATGGCTAAACAACATCTAACCCTAATTAATCAAGGCAGATTAGTAAGTAAATAGATTAATAATAGTTGCCATTTGATGACATTAGAAAAAGCGAGGTAGTACACTCTGTAAAAAGTTCTAGGGCAGTTGCGCCATCCACTCCAACAGTAAAGTTGTGCCTGCTATAATTTCTACCTATGAATAACTGGCGTGATCAAATGACAAGACATTCTTAACTTTCCTCAATTTTTCTTGTGGTTGTACAATATAAGGTACATGTATGTTTAAATTGCAAGTAGCACATGTGCTGTAGTTCATAATGTCTACTGTTTAGTATAGAGTGCAGGGCCGGAGCCCATGGTCTGGCATTGGCCAGACCACTTTTCAGCTACTTGAGTTTGTAAAAAGATCGAGATACTCTAATAGAGCAGTCATAATAATATACTCTAATAGAACAGTCATCGCAATACTCTAATAGAGCATTCGGTATAGAATATAACCACTGTTCTACTTAGTCTAAGCCATTATATCTAAGTTAATCGATTATCCTCAAATCACTCAAAAGTATCTGCATGGCACTGCATTGGGCTAATTGATCATGCATGCATCCCAATGGTTTCTGTATCGCAAAGAACTAAGCTTTCACTGAAGTGAAATTAGATATGAAACTAAAACTGTAGTACAAAATTACCAGGATATATCCTTGATGTTAACAAAAAGGAGAAAGAGGATTTGCAAGTAAAATAGCTTCCAGATGCCATTTCAGAGCATCTATTTTCAAAAATTTTCCTGGGGGAGCATGCCCCCAGACCCTCCTAGCTTGGCATGCTGTGTGTGCTTAGCATATGCAGTTGAGTATCACATGAAAGCAGATAATCTAAAATCACATAAGATCAATAAAAAGTAGTGTGCATAACTATGACCCCTATTGTAGTTCATGGATGGCCGGACCACTCAAAATCTCTGGGCTCCGGCTCTGATAGAGTGCAAACAATAAGGATACAGTATTCATATGGTATGGAAGCTCTTCAAATCTGTTGTACATAAAGTAGTCCACAATTGATGTCTTTCCAACTTTTGATACTCCAAATAAAACAATCTTGTATTGCACATACTGATGGTTATCAGCTTCCCTTCTGGGTATCTGCATAAACACACGTAACTAACAGGGTTATTGCATAAAGCGGCCTTGTGGCCTTTGGCCTAGTGGCTTTATGGCCTTAGATCTTGGTGATCACGAGAACATTAGTAGAGTGTGATACAGCTACTATGCATTATTGTTGCCTCGCGTAGGCTTGTGTTAGACTCCATGCCAGCATAGAACCATAAGAGAGATCGATACTCTTTAATACAACAGTCACCCACAAGGTTTTAACCAAATATTCTAATACAGTATTCACAAGTTAAGTTGTATAGTTGCATTTATATATGGCAAGAAATAACAGCCTGGCTTGTTTACTCAGATGAATACTGCTACTGTGACTACCCATAGATTATGTATATAATCTATGGAGTACCTTATACTGAACCTCAGAACAGTTCTACAATTTACATACCATGCTCTGTAGCTAGCTACCAGATGATCCATGAAACAAGCAGGCTGCAATATGAACAGGCCAACCATATTGACTCTACGGCATGTATATATATAGCTAGGATTCTATGCGAGATTTGAGTCCAAAAATATTACACAGTCTGTATGTCATGCTTAATTTGCGAATGCTCTATTGGAGTATTTATTATAAAAACATGTAGGTGACTGTTGTATTAGAGAGTATCGATCTCCCTTATGGTTCTTTGCTGGCATGGAGTGTAACACAAGCCTATGCGAGGCAACAATAATGCACAGTAGCTGTGCCACTCTACTAATGCTCTCATGATCACCAAGATCTAAGGCCACAAAGCCGCTTTATGCAATAACCCTAACTAACAGTGTTGGGGGGGGGGGTAACACGTTACGTAATAATTGTGACTGTTTCAGCGAAAACCCGTCTAGTTCGCACAAGCATGCGTATTGAGAAAATCATTTCAATGTTTTATTTATTATGTAAAAATGGTCATATATGTCTACTTGAAAAAAAAATTTTAAAATAATTCGTAAAATTACGCATGCTACAAGAAAAAATACGCAAGTTTTTATCGGGCCAATACTTGAAGAAGGAAGACTCGAATCGATTAAAACTATGCACCATCTCATTCGCCTACTCATGGGGAGTTCGAAATTCTTTGTTTTATTTCTGTAGCCCCAATGGTTTGCGTGTCACGTGCATTTGTTTACGAAACGGTAGATGTAAACAAAATTATCGCTGTCTATTCAACAAAACCGCTTTCATATGCCTATGTGCAAGTGACTGCAAGGCTAAAACTATACCTTGCATGATCTGCCAATCCATGGTGAACATTGTAAGCCAAATTCCAACTTTGTAGACTAATCCAAATGGAAGTTATGGCTGCGAATGCAAGTGCCTGTAGTTTACTTTTAGTATAGTCACTGTACAAATCGATTTCCTTGTTCTTCCTACTTTCTAGCGCCGTGATTCCAAAACTACTCACCACATAAGGTTGAAACTTTGGTGAACCATTCCATGGACAATGCAGATAATGCAGATAATGCAGAGAAATTAAAAAAAATTTGAAGGTTGTGCAAACTAGACGGGTTTTCGCTGAGATGGTTACAATTATTACTTTTGTAGTGACCAAGTAATATAACTAAATATGTTACAAAAACCAGTTATATAACTCAAGTTACTTTACTTACAAAATGTAACGCATTACCTAAGTAATGAAGTTACTTTAACGAGTCTAATATTAAGTAGTTTTATTACTACAAGTAACCAAGTTACTAATCTCGTTAGTAATCCACTGAGTAATGCTTAACCACAATGAAGTAATGAAGCCACCTTGAGTTAATGAATGAAGCTTATTTACTAGCTTCTTACAATATAACCAAGATTTTAACAACACATTCATGTCAAGTGATAAGGTGGTAGTTGCACAAATGACAGCTTAAGGCAGTGGACACAAAGTAATATAATATGTAATATTATTATAGTTACTTTAATTTTTGGGTAATATGTAACTGTAACTAAATAAATAGTTCAGTTGCAAGTAATATGTAAAGTGTAACGAGTTACTACTAAAAAGGTACTGGAATAACAAAGCTGAACACTACGATGTCATACAAATCATTGTGTTACTAACAAAATTTGAGCTACAGGTGAATATGAAGGTATCACAATACACATTGTAAAAAGTGACATAAAAGTTAATCATCACATAATAATGTGTACCTTTACAAACTTTGGTGTGTCTTGAGATATAGTAGGATAGTTCTAAGGTAACAGAATATATTTAAATGTGACCAGATTTACAAAAAGCTACCTTTTCCACACACTTTACATACCAGCAAACAAATGATGTAATACTCGACTCCTTAACTAATTAACTTGCTCTTAGTGTTAAATTGCAGCCAGATACTGTAGCTACACTCATGGAAAATTTCAGGCAAACATAATACATGATCAAAACGTTATGCTTCAAAGTTCAAAAATGTGTCAAAGTGTGTGTGAAAAGGTACCGTTTGCAAATCCAGTCAGAAATTAAAGCATTGACGATATACGCATTACTATAATATACTGTACAGTAAAATCATGCCATAAGCAAATCCCTATAAAATATTGTAGTAAACTATTAATTAGGAATTTATTGAGGTTTTCACATGGTAAGAGATTCACATACAAGAAAAAGCACTGCTTTCAAATAAGGTATTAGATCATATAGTAGTAAATTGGGAGCTACAATACAATTTCTAATTTTTACAAATCATACAGTATACACATGCTATTGGTCTGTTCATGTTTCAAGAGCTCTTCCTTTCCTTAATATACAACCTCCCATTACAAACACCATCTGTCCATCTGTCAAAATATTTGTAAAGATATTATGTCGAAGTCATTAATGCTGTGAATGATACTGAGCTCAGTGGGAGTCACGGAAATGTGAACAGACTGCATAAGAATACAATACAAAATAATGTCATTGCTTACAACTGATGGTACAGAAGAAAATGGTTGAGCAGGACCACTATAATAATGTAGAAACACAGTGTATACACTCCAAATAATACATACGAAGTTACATGACAGTATAACTGTAAATATTGGTCACAAAAAAGATAGCAAATGCAGTTTGCATCGGAAACACTGCAAAGGGGGACTAAGTGGGGCAAGAAGTTATGCGATAAAACAGTGTTTTTTCTGCTAAGAGAAGAAGAATGGAGTTCTACTACATAATTAAGTTGTACTAATTTGCAAAACTTTGTTTAGTATAATTGGATGAATGAAGAGCATATATTTTCTAAAACTCTAGCTTCTGAGAAAAAAATTGAAATTAGACCTCCTAAGTTTGAAGTTGGTAGCATTTTTGATAGCTATTTAGCTAACAAAACACATTCTCTTCAAAGCATATACAATTAATTAAATAGACCTGTTTGATGGTAAAGTATACTAAGGTATAATTTGCAAAAATTATCGGTCAATGACATTAGAATTGTGACTGTTCTATTAGAGTATTTGCTCTATTAGAGTATCTTGATCTTTAGCACAACTTCAAATTTATTTGCCTCATTTTCTTCATAAAGTGCATTTATTGGCTTTCTGTACTTCTGAATACAGTGTGAATGCATGATTCCTGTTTCTGGTGCCAATATAGTCCTGCAAGTCCAAGTGAGGGAAGAGAAGGGCTGGGGGGATGGCAAAGCCTATTGTCCCCCTCAGATCTGCCTATGACAGTTTTTAGAGAAGAAAATTATATATTGGCAGATACTGTAACTCAAAGATAGAAAAATCATACGATACACTCTAATAAAGCAGTCAGCTCTAGAATATATAATCTTGAGTTTGAAAGCATAATTATTGTGTGCATAATATAGGCTTGAGTTTGAGCACTGCTCAAAAACATACCTAATGATATTATAAAGTTTAGCTGAATCACTTGGAAATTATTACTTATGATATTCTAGTGTAACACCATCTGTAATTGTCCCGTTGAATTTCTTACCTATCTCACATTTTTTTTGGAATCTTTTTGACTATGTTGAATTTTATGGTGAATTAATTTTACTAAACAATTTGCCTGAATCATATCAAGATGGGTGTTGCCATTACTCTCTGTTACCAAGTACAGATTCACCAAATTTTCCAGCCATAAGGAATGCACTTTCAATGTAAGTTACATGTGTGTTATAATACTTATAATATACGTACGTCATTGCATCATCGTCATCTCCATAGTTGTATGGCACATTCTGCAAACAAATACATAAATTGTGACAACATTTGTGACCGGACCTGCAAAAACAGGGCATGTGAGCACAAACTACACCCTGTCACGCAACAGGTCATACCTCTGTATCTCAGTACTGGAACAGATTATTATTTTGTATTCTGTAATTTGTATTATATAGTCTATTAAATGTTTAATAAGTGGTGACAATTACACGACTATAGCAGCATAATGGCTGTGAGTCATAATAGTTAGAAAATATAGGCAAATTTTGTATGCCCACATGCCCTGTTTTTGCAGGCCTGGTCACATTTAGAATGTGTACGATAAAAAAGGACTCAGTGTTCAATGTACATAATACTGTAATAAGTTATGCCAGTGATGGAAAGTATATGTAAATAATATAATGTATAGTAAATATAATATATGTATGTGATTTTAGACCAACTCATTAAAATACACTATGCTTCCACAGTCATATATCATTATGTGGTACGCTATAGTCATCAACCTAAATAATGCACACTTCATTTTGTCTATACTGTACTGCAATCGATTACAAATAAGCACACCTGTACATAAGTCATACTCTTTAATAGTATGAAGCTTACCACTGGAGGTAGTGCTGCTGGTTGGCCTGGATGTCCACTCACTGAACGTGCAATGGTGAAGTTGCTATGACAAGTGCAAACAGATTTGGTAACATTTGGTAATCCCTCTTCTTCTGACAAATAAACTATGCTTTTATACTATATTCAAATATCACATGCTTATCATTGACACTTGATACATAGGATATAGTTATGAATGCTACTTTATATGATATAGTGAGGATCATTATGATTATTTTGTGGTTTCCCACCAGAAAATAATAACAGCCAAAAATTAACCTCACTTTCTTTCATGACGACTTTGTGCAGTATAAGTTTATTGGTTAGGCATATCATAATCAAGTCAAAGTATGCCTCCCAAGCAACCCAAAAGCTTCCAAAATGTACTATATATACACAGAATTTTTTCACTGAAATTACAGTAACATATTTCCTTGGTTAAACACCATGGTCACAGCATTTGAATAGTGTTCCTTAATGACAGCATAAATTCCGTTCTTGAATAGGCACCACAGCTATTATTTGAGTCCTTGGCTGTTCTAAGATGTTTTCTGGGTTAGGAAAGTGAGGTATGCAGCTAGTAAGGAGAAGAGCAATAATCGTTCTACATCATGTCTCTAGAGACCATATCATTCATCTGCTGTTTCTTTTATAACTGTATGAATTAATCTGTATTCCAGATGATTACTTAAAACTTTGCAACCAAAGGCCTGATTTCTGTCGAACTCCAGGATATGCTACACACGTACATCAGTCAGTGATTGTACACTGACAGATATCTTGATTCTCAACTACTGTACATTAGCTCTAATTTTATGCATGTGCATATGTGACCGAATTTTGGAAAATCAACCATGTGGCACATTTGACACCTAAAATATTTATAGCGTAAATCTACTTGTTGATGATTGTAAGCCATTATCAATACTTCAGAAATATTTTTACTTTAAAATGCTAATTATTTCAGGCACATCCACGGTGATTTTCAATGAGCTTCATTCAACTGGTTTACACGTTTATGGGAGATCTCCACAGCTACTTAATCAATTGAAATACCTCTCATATACCCAGTACAATGTGAATGATAAGTATCTACTGGTAGCATAAGCAATCAATTATCGGCCTAGTTGTGTGCCAACCTACGGGAATCTCATTTAGAACACAATATACACAAATTTTTTATAGGCAATAGGCAATTTAATACTCTGGGTGTACACAATGTACCAGCGTTCAAGGCAGTAGCATTCGTCAGCAGCATCCGGCTAAAGGCAGTGGTGTAAGGCGTCAATTATCATCGGTAGACATCATCTATCGGCTATTTGATAACTTGCGTACATCACTAATTGTCGTCCTATTTGAAGTATTTCGTTTGGCATCCATACACAATTCAAAACTAAATCCTGCCAATACTACAAAATAGTCTACCAATACTAATTGTAATTCCACCAAAATTTTAAGTAAGTCTTATGCGTGATTTTCGAAATACACTCGAATCAATTTCTAATAAAACAATCACTCAAGTATTTTAACGCTTTAAACACAATACAAAATGAATTTAATAAGACAATTGCTCCATCAATGATGTAACAAAGGTCAGCAGAATAATCTTGGTGCCACTGGGCTCAGCTTTAGCTAGTTTGTTTCCTGCTATCTAGCAATGTAGCCAATGATGTACACACACTTTATACGTAAACGATAACTGACAACTTCTATCCACTGTGATGGGTGTCTTATCCACTTGTTCTTGTGCAGTGTAACATGTTCAACACTTGACAGCTGGTTAAAAAGCTCTAAACGTCTAAATACAGTGTATACGTCAGTCGATTATGCCTGAAAGTGAGTGTAATTTCATTTGCAAACACTCTTCCAGCCTACCATTGCTTATATAGTCAATTCTCCTGTTGTCTACAGGATGTACATAGCCTCAGAAGACTATACTGTGCTTCACCTTGCTTTAAGAGCTGTTTCTTCCTAGGTAGCTCCATTACTCACCACTTCTAACTACCACAAGAAATCATTCCGTCTTCTTTGTCCACATAAACAATTCATAATGGCTGTCATTGTACAGCCACTAATCAGTGATGATTAAAACTACCTTTAACAGCCCACAACACACAAATTCCAAGTCAAATGAGCGGTGACTATCTTTTAAACACACGCGTGCGATTGTAAACAAACATTATTCCACCTGGAAGCATGATTATTCCCGCACAGACAATCACTAGAGACGTTAAAACGATTTCAGCCTGTCCCTTCTTAGCTTAAACATCTTGTGTAAGGTTCAGTGTGCACTAGAACAAAAGAAACAACACGGATAACGTTCAGTACGCTACAAACATCATTTTCATGCCAAGAATAATTGACTGGCGTAACAAATCTAAGTTATACTGTACACAAACCACCTGTCATTAACCAACAGTGCAACGTAATAGAAGCTGGTAGAAGAACAAAACAAAGCAGCACGAGGCATCGTAACGTCCTGGAATTCCGTGTTTTATTCCGGATTCTATAGGACGATAATAGATGTCGTGTTGGCCGATAATAGATGTCAGTCGATAATTGATTGCTTACGGTGTATAGATTGAATGGCTTACTCATCAACCAGCTGAATTATCCCAGCCACCTATAGGCACTGTAATAATGCTGATTTCAGTGTTCTAGCCACTCAGACTTCAGCATACAACCATAGAATAGTATTAAATACCCAGGAATACCCCAGTTATTGGTTGTTTTTCTTAGTCTTGTGTCCATACCTGCTTTAATCAATTGGACTCGTATGCTATTAAACTTTGTATAGACCTTCCTATGGTGTAAATACAGTATCACACTCAGTATGCAATTTATTTGGCAACTGCAGTAAGGATGGTCCAGTGATAGATTCATTGTTGTAGCAATAAACCATGTAGTTAGCATGGGACTGAATGTGCATGTTAGGTGATGGTCTCACTTGTTTCAACATTTTAACACAAGAAACTTTCTGATTTACAGTACACATAAGCACAAACCTGTTGATATGTGGGCTGGGCTGAGCTCCATTTTGCACCTGTGAATTGAACAGGATTATATGATCACCACACTCATTGCACTGATGTTGTTATAAGCTTGAAGTATTTATGTATTTAAAACTGCACATAACACTCTTGAGGACTGCTCCAAAATTAATATAATTATGCTCGACATTATGCTCTGTAGGTTGTATCTGTAATTATGCTCCAGTAAAAGCAAAAGTTGTTGGTTAGTTTTTCAGTGTTGACACTCCCAGTATTGCCAGACTACAGCAGTTATCATGCACATTCCATTAGCCAGTATGCTATGGCTATACCTTTGTTAAATGAATGAATGGCTCAGTAATTATACAGAATGCCAATATTCTTACACAATCTATGATGTATATAGTTTGTGCTCACATACCTAGGCTCAGTTGCAATATTAGTTGGGAGAGTTTAATGAAAAGTCAAAAACACAAGCCTGTATACATTGAAGTGGCATTTGTAATGATGCGAGTCATCACAATGAGACCACATATAACAAACACTTTAATATTCATTTTCCCACCAATTATTTATTCTAACAAGTATATAAGAAAAAACTAGAAATTTTTTTATCTGAAACAAAAAACAGTGAAACAAGGGAGGTCATCCCACTTCATGTTCAGATTTGTTCCACCCATTAAACACGAAGAGCAATGCAAGAAGCATCTTTCAAATTGTGACTAATCTTGTGCCCCTATTGTCAATTAAACTGAGAACTATTCCACTTTATGCAGTTACATCCCACCCATCACAAATAAAGAACAGTATAAGAAGTGCCTCTGAAATCAATCCTGACACTACAGAAACTACTGACAATTTTCATGACAGCCAGCTGCATTGCCATTGAATCTATCAAAAGTTCCTGTGAATATCTATGCAATAGCAAAAGAGAAATGGGACATAAGGGAGGACAATGATGCATGAACTGTAGCTGCTGCGGTTGGTGAAAATGCACATTTTGGCCAGACATAAAACAGTGAAGAAATCAAGCCTGTAGCATTAGCCATATATTTGAATAATGCTTGACTGAAGGAATCGGTCAGCCCATACATAATAGACACCCCATACTGGATTGGAAACATCTAAGCACCACCTTATCTATCCACGCTTTGCACCCCTTATACTGCACACAGTACTGGGAATAGATTTTATAAACACGTGTATTACATACTGGTGATTAGTAAACATACTGCTATGGAATATGAGGTTTTCAGTGGGCGTACTGATGTACATTAGTTTAACAAGCATGAAAGATTGATATGAGAAGCAGCAATCGTGAACTTCACTAAACTGGAGCGAATATACCGTGAAACACACACCAGTACACTTAGCGTTAGTAAGTAATAAGCTTCAGCCTTAAACTAGATTTTTCACCCCACCATTTTCACAAATATGTGATAATACTGTTTATATGGAAAGCGCCTACGCCAGTAGTAGGCCAATCGTCACCCAAGAAACAATCTACTAAACTCCATGTGCAAACCCATGCACTGCGCTTCGTATCACCAGTAAAATATCATATACTTGGATTCAGTCAACACGCGATTACAGCATACTAGTTAAAGCAATCGAACTGTATCCAGAGAGTAAAACAGAATCTTCACATAATAAAGAGTTCTTCAAAACTTCAGGCGCAAAAAGTGGATAGTCATGTAGTTTTGTATGGGCACTATTTTGGATGGGCACTATACGTGTGCTTCCAATCCAGATAGGGATGTCTATTATCTATGGTTAGTTAGTATATAGCTTAAGTCAGATAGTAGAAAATTCAACTAAATAGGACATTCAAGATAATTAATTTGTTGAAAGGGTTTGGGGTACTGTATTATATGATAGATATAATCATTACATATAAAATCACTTGTATTTGAAGATCTACAATGTACACCACTATATTATACTTATGAAAATTAACCCTTAAACCCACAGAGAACTTTTTGGAAATACGTGTTTACACAATATGGGCACGCATGGTGACACTAGGTGGGGTAACTTAATTCTTACGGCCTACAAATACACATAGATTAAAAGTGTGTTTACTGGGCAAATTGTAGAAGGTTAAATGAACACTAACTACAGTGGCTTACTTGTTATGAAGCAGTGAACAGTGATGAGTCGCGTCTCCATGATTCTAAATTCTTGCCATGTGTTTAATTTCGATCGTGGGTTTACTCATGTGAGTCATATATGGCCTAATACAAATTTCACGACGATTTGAATGGAAGTTGTTGCAAGGTGATATGATCAACTACCATCGAGTTATTGACCATTATATAAAGGTAAGTAAAGGGTTTGCGTGCTTCCTTACTGAAAAGTTATTTTCACGGCTAGTTTTGGCCTCACAATTTAGTGTTAGGGTAAAACCCTAGGTATCATTTTAATCCTTACTACATCGCAAGTAGAATGATGTACATTGCATAGCCATAGGATAGACGCTTCAAAAGTTACAGTGCTTTGTGCAAAGCATGCATATTTATTAAGTTTAAATCCAGTTTTCTGGATTATATGGGTTTAAGGATTAAGCAACTGTTTTGTTTAGTCTGTCTCCTGCAAGGAAAAATGGCTTTAGCCAATTGTGTGGAGTTAAAAATTTCTATCTATATCTATCTGCTGTACTATATACGTATCTGCTAAAGTATTTAATTCTGAATGTATTTACTTGAAAGCTAAACACAATACCATAATTCGCTTTATGTTCGTGCATAAAATTTTTGTGATAAAAATTTTCATGTAAAAATATTTTCGTATGGTTTACGTAAATTACTGCTCTATTAGAGTAGTTCGATCTTTTATAAAAATTTTTGTGCATGAAATTTTTGTACAAATTTTGCATACAAAAATTATTTTACAAAGCAAATTATGGTACTTGTTTAGTGTGACTATAAAGGAGCATATTGTTTCAACTTCAATTTTATGAACTTCCATTACAGGCCTTTTTAGTTCATATCACCCTGTCTATGCTACGAGTGTATAATCATGCTGTGATCAAATTAAGTCCACACAACTTACATTACTAGTGACTGGTGAGGTTGGCAATGTGCAGATGTAAGCCATTCTATTGGACCTTTGTGATTGCTGTAGAGCAGATTGCTCCATACCCTATAGAAACATACATAATTGTACACATCATCTCATTCTTCACAGCCAACTTTTATTTACCTAGCAACACATCTATGAGTTTTATATCTCTTTGTGTACCTGTATGCATATTATCAGAATATAAGACATGCTGGACTATGGTGTTTATAGCTTTGAATTTTGACAGACTTATTCACAAACAAGTTGATGTTATATTACTTCTAACTAAAAGATCAGACATGAAGTATATATAGCTATCCATTGCTATTGAGTAGCCCTACTACAATCAATATAATTATTTGCAATTCACTAATTACCACAGCAGGAAGCATAGTTATATAGAACAGACCACTTTAAAACAAATGTACCCTCACAACTGCTTTATATATTGTCTATTGTGTTTTCTTAGAAAAATTCAAAGTCCTGAAATCCTATGCCCCCCTGCCTGTGCTGTAATGTACAGTAGTCTGACCTAAAGTAGTAAATGATTCTTAGGTACCCTTGCCATATGCTTGTATCTATCGAAATAGATTTTAAATGGCACTTTAAACTTTCATGATACCTACCACTTGCATGACAATAAACAAAATTAACAATAAGATTAATTCGCACTACCATATGTGACTGTCTCAGCAAAAACGACTTGTTTGCACAGTTTAAAATATATTTTTATTCACTCAGCAATATCTGCAGTACCCAAGGAATGGACCACCAAAGGTTCAGCCTTCTGTGGTGAGTAATTTTGTAATTATAACACTAGACAGTAGGAAGAGCAAGATAATCCATTTGTATAGTGACTATACTGAAAATAAACTACAGGCGCTTACATTCGCAGCCATAACTTCCGTTTGGATTAGTCTACAACTTTGCAATTTGGCTTAGAATGTTCACCATGGATCATCACATCAGCCAAGGTATAGTATTAGCCCTGTAGATACTTGCGCATATGGATATGAAGGCGGTTTGGTAGAACAAATGATGATGATCTTGTTTACGTTTACCACATCATAAACAAATGCACGTGACACGCATACCGTTGGCGCTAGAGAAACGAAACAAAGATTTTCGAACTCCCTATGAACAGGCAAATACGATGGTATATAGTTTTAATCGATTTGAGTCTTCATTTGTCAAGTACTGGCCCTGCGTAGTTTTTTTTGTAGCATGCGTAATTTTTATGAATTATTTTATTATTTCGATTTTCTCAATACGCATGCTTGTGCAAACAAGTCGGGTTTTTGCTGAGACGGTCACATATTATATAATACATCTACCTTACATGTGACCTGGTCTGCGAAAAGGGGTCTTGTAGCCTTTCCAAATTGTCAAGTTTGACTAAACATACTCCGCATGTTTTCAACCTATCACATACCAAACCATAGTGCTGCATTAACCATATAAGGGGACTAAGTTTCAGGGTGATACCACATTCATAAGTCAAGTTACAGGTTGCCAAGTACATACAATTGAAAAGGTTATAAGACAGACACCTCAACTCTCATGCATTACGCGTGAGACACACACATTGGATGGCTATCTCATGCATGGGTTTCCGTCTCACGCATTGCAATTCCTGGAAAATTAAGCTCTCATGTAAGTTAATTTCATTTCAAACCTCTTGGCAAAACACTATACAGTGCTCTAATGGCTAAAAATGGAGAGGTATAACTGAAACTACCCAAAGAAAGTTACAAATTTTGCCATTTTTACAGGAATATTTCTACTACGAGGAGATCTCACACACAAGTAAGCAAACCTCACTCGTTTTAACCTCAGGTCTCACTCCAAGTGCACTTTCTAGGTTGAGGTCTCTGTGTAAGACCCCTTTAATGCAGACCGGATCACATACTATATACACATACCTGCAAATTAGAGCTTTCAGCTGCCATCACTTCTCATGTATTATAGGCTACACCTGAATTACAAAAATGTAAGAATGTAAATATTATCTCCCCAATCTGAAAGTCATACAATAAATAATGACTAAAGTAACCATTGCAATAAATAGTTTTGAGATACGTACCACAAATATAATTGGGCTATGTAACTCCATGTGTTGTGACATTTTGTGTATATGCAGTTAGTACACTGTAAATGTATATTGTGTATGTGTGTGTTGATAAACAAAAACAAAACATATATGCAACCACATTATTATCTCTTTACAGCATGGCAAGCATCTAGTGAAAAATGTTAAAGTAGAAATCTGCATGTTCTGATGTTATTTTGCCATGTAACACTTGCTACGCCACTGCCAGCTACCCACCTTCCTCAGTTTCTATCTTATAAATGTGAGGCAAGAATTTAGCTATATTATAATAGTAGAACTGAACTCAAAAGAACCTTCAGGCAAAGACGAAACCCACCCATAATCCTAACTGTGCATGAGGTTTATTTGTTATACATAATGATGTGTTTCACTGCATGTCTACATTTCAGGGTGAGTTCACGCTGAGTTAGCTAGCGTTGGCCAGGCTTCACCTGGATACTGGCTTCACTCACTCCAACCCTGGCTCATCACCCTGATCATACAACTAGTGTGTCTGATAATCTAGTGAATTGCTGGAACAGTAGCCCTGGCAAAGTGCTTCTAGCTACCAGAACAATAGAAACCTTGTGTTAGATAGCTGAGCTAGTGTTCTTTATATCAATATAGCTACCGTAACAGCTGGTTAAATGGATTGTTCACTGTGACCTTGTACCCAAGACTTGATTGAACAGTACACCAAGTCAAGAATGCATAATATTGTACTCTCATACAGACCACTTTTTTGTGACCAATGAGAAGCTATATAACCACTAGACAGCTGAATGCCATTTAGCTTTGTCAGCAATACAGCTTAGCCCTGCCCCTTGAATAATATAGGTTGTTGTTATACAAAGTCAACAATAGTAAACTTTCCTAATCCCTCATCAGTGCCAAGCTGAAAACCTTTACATTTTCATAACAAACTCTAGCTAAGCCTTCAGGTGCGTTAATACGGTAGGACTGGATGATTAGTACGGTAGTACAGATTATTCCTGGCCAGAGTCTACACATTACGTCTAGTCATTGACTGAAGCTGGATTTTTTATTATCACTTTTAAACATTTCATCATTGTAACTTAGCACTTATTGTAACTTAGCTCTTACTTAGGGTCCACAATCCGAAAAATGAACTTTTACAAATCAATCCCCTACCATTGTGGGATATTCATTGTAGTATCCCATTACTAGATCCACCATGAAAGCAGAGGCATGATTATTGTCTCCATAGAAATATCATTTTTAGTATAGCAAATTTATTTTTAAAATTTCATGTTCCACACAGAGGACTGGACTTAGCCAGGCCATATCCAGAGTTATTGTAGTTAAAAAGTATGCACAGTAATAAGCAAATGATTTGCTGGGTGACCGGCATAGGGTTGTAAATACAGACACGAAATACAAATTTTCGATTTCAAACTGTCCAACCACCCAAGGCACGAGAAGCCAACTCTTCCTCATAGTGTTTTGATACAGTTGGGTGCATAGTCTGTCTATGCTGTTAGTTTGGAAAAGATCTTTGAGACTTCTCACCATCTGGGTGACAAGCATCAAAATTTTCTGCAACATAAAAGACTTGTGTCATGCTTTCTAGTCATTTCAAGCAATTCTGCAGTCACCACAACCATTACTCATTGACTAAAACTACAGTATTAGAAAAGATGTCTCTGGATGTTTGGTAGCAGCAGTTGTCGATTATTATTTCATCCACAGCTTCCACATCTCGCTCTATGCACTACACCACGGCAGGCAGATAAATCATCCAAATTTGACTTCACCTCTCACACACTCCACAGCAGTTTCAAATCTTTAATAGATCACCCTACATCACCATTATATTGCAAAATATTCCAAAACAAACCAAAAAAGTACAAAATATTTCATATTTGATTCGAGCTGGGTGGAGCTCCTGGTGAGCTGCTGGTATACTGCATCATATGAAATCACAGAAACACCAACTGCTACTACTACAAAACGATTTGGACTAACAATTTTGTCATCATTCTAAACAAAATTAGGTGACCAGTGTGGAATCAGAAGTACTGGAAAGGACTTTGGCACCATTGAGAGAATCCTGTGGAAGGACGACTGAAAATTTTGATGCTCTTCACCCAGATGGTGAGAAGTCTCAGATCCTTTCCAGACTAACAGCATAGACAGACTATGCATCCAAACTTATCACATCACTATGAGGAAGAGTTGGCTTTTCTTGTCTTGGCTGGTAGGGCAGTTTGAATTCGAAAATTCATGTTTCGTTTCCTGATTTTTGAAAGAATGCAACTCTGTGCCGGGAACCCAGTGAAGCATTTGCTTTGTTACTGTACGTACTTTTAAACTACAATAGTAGTAGCATGTTTTGTCCGGTCCTTTGTGCGAAGCACAAAAGTTTAAAAATAAAATTTGCATCTCACGAAATACTGAAATCGATATTTCTGTGAGGACAATAATCGTGCCTCCGGTTTTGTGGTGCATCTAGTAATGGAATACTACAATGAACATCCCACAATAGTAAGGGGATCAATGTGTAAAAGTTGATTCTTTGGATTGCAGGCCCTAACTTACTGTAATAGCACTCATTGTATAACCTAGTACAGTACTTATTGTAACTTAGCACTTATTGTTATTTTAACTTAAACTAGGCACTTATGTGTATACGTACAGTGGTAGATCTAGAAATTTCCAGAGGGGATTTCAGGTTGTCAATAACTGTCAGGGCGGATCCAGAATTTCCGAAAAGGGAGTTCCTGCAGTTTCAGCCTAGCTTTAAGTTGAAGACCGAAAATAACAACAAAAAGGTACCTGCTGTTGAATGACGTAAGCTGATTTTTAAAGTTTGGCCAGTAGAAAAATCCTAATAATATATTATAACTCTTGGTGATGTTATCACCCACACGATTGCGAATCGTCACTCGCACAAACTCTCTGTACAGTCGATTGCATGTACGTTTGAATATTGCGCAGTACGTGAATTGTGTTTGGCCTGCCTGCAAGCAAGGGCGTAGCCAGAACCCGGGCATCAATAATTCAAGATACTCTAATAGAGCAGTCAGATCAAGATAAATCAGTCTCAGTATTCAGAGAAGCAGTGTAGCAAGCTACATATGTAGTTATGAATAAGGAGGTGAAGTTGGTGGAGGGGTGAAGATCAAGGGCGTAGCCAGGAGGGGGGGAGGGGAGGGTTTGACACCCTCCCCTTTCAGAGGCAGAATCTTTTAAAACTAAAAATCACATCAAATCTTACAGCCCTGGAGCTGTCCGGTAGCTACTTGCACACTAGCACTCCTCTGTACTACTCTTGAGTGTCGCATTGCATTAATGCTGAACAAATCATCGAGATCTATTGCATCACATGATCAGTAGCGCATGTGGTGCATGGTGGAAGTGGCGAAAGAGTGTTGATTGGTTGAGGCAGACATATTACAAGGCAGCAGCTGCGATAAACTTGAGTGGTCATGTTATACATGTGTCAGGAAAGCGCAAACTGTGAATAGTCAATGTACTAGATGAATAAAAAATTGGAAATTTTAAAATAGGAATAGGGATCGCTGAAAAGCCACAAAACAAGAAGGGATCGCTGGGGTGGTAATGTAAACCACAAATCCCTATTTTGACTCTCTGTCACAAATCTTTACTTACATGCTCTGTCATTTTGAAGTGAGTCAAATAGGGATTTGTGGTTTACATTACCACCCAGCGATCCCTTCTTGTTTTGTGGCTTTTTTCAGCGATCCCTTCCTGTTTAGTGGCTTTTTTCAGCGATCCCTATTCCTATTTAAATTTTCCAATTTTTTATTTATCTAGTTTGTGTATTTTTTATTAATTCAGTAATGGATTATGAAGAAGACTGTTGTGAATAGTGTAATTTTGCATTCTGCATAGCCTATACCGTCAACATTTCAGTACACACATGAAACTGATCAAATTGCAATGTACATACAGACTGAGAGTCTCCTAATATGAGCTACAATTTACATTACTGGTGCCTTTATTAGCTGTCAAATTCAGTGCAAGGATTGTTGTTATACACTTGACTGCATTATACATATACATCACCCTTCAGACCGGAAGAGGGCATATATAACACCAGTATACAAGAAAGGCACGCGTACTAATCCATTGAACTATAAACCTATATCATTGACTAGTATTTGCTGCAAATTGTTGGAACACATCATCTCCTCAGCACTCTATTGACTACAATATCATGTGCACAAATTAATATGGATTTCTTTGATTGATAATGAAGACTGTGGTGAATAGTGTAATTTTGCATTCTGCATAATAATGCCGTCAACGTTTCAGTACAAACATGAAACTGATCAAATTGCAATGTGTATACTGAGAGTCTCCCAATATGAGCTACAGTTTACATTACTGGTGCCTTTAATAGTTGTCAAATTCAGTGCAAGGATTGTTGTTATACACTTGACTGCATTATTAGAGTATTTACATGACTGCTCTATTAGAGTATTTAATCTGGATAACCTGCCCACGTACAATAATCACGGAGGGAAAAAACCACCTTTCAACAAAGTCATCAGCCCAGATTAAGCTTCCTGGCCTATACTGAGTTTAATAAAGACAGATTCTATTAGCCACAAGCAGCACACCAAAAAACCTAATTTTGAGCGTGATCTCGTGTGGCTTCTCGGCCATAATGGCCTTTTGGCAAGAAGCCGAAATCAAAAATAGGTCATGGACATGCACAATGACCCATTCAGCAAGCCTTGCTACTTTTTATCCCAGGATTCTCCTTGTAAACTTTGCTATGCCTGTGAAAGAATAACAATAAAATTATGAATAATAATAATATGAACAAACTGGCATATTTCAGTTTTGTCTGAAATACATATACTGTTTCCTTTTCACTTGATGCTTACTAGTGGACCTATATTCATTGCAAAGAACCACCAGAGGGTTGTTTTGAGTTGAAGGATGCTTTTCAAAGTGGTTTTTAGGTGTGCGTTCTATTAGGATTTTTGCAAAAAACATGGGCGATCCCTATTATGAACCCACTATCATGGTTCATGATATATTTATCTGATGAATGGTTTGTTTATTTGTCACATGTTGCGGGCACGTGATGTCTCGAATACATTGGAGTACAAGCCAAGTCTAAAGTTACTGACCATCAACAGGAGGGCCGACTGAGAATAATACTTACCCGGAAGGAAGTATTGCCAACTAAGCGACTCAGAGTGTGGAGGGTTCCCGTGTGCTAGAAAATTTGAAGTTGGCTGTCATGGTCTGAATGTGAAGAATAAGTTAGTATTAGCTAAAATAGGTTCATAGTTTCTATAAGCTGCATAAACAGCAGTATGTAGGTTTTAGCTAGCTAGATGCACAAACAGCACCTTTTAATGTTACTGCCTAAGGGGACATTTTGTGCATGCACCATTTTCGTTCAGACGTGGTTTAGGGGGAAGCACCCAGGACTTCCTCCAAGAACATTCCACTTGACTTTCTTTTGGTCTTTAGCTTACAGCGGGGCCTTGGCATCACCAAAAGTCTGGCTACGCCCCTGCCTGCAAAGGATAAGCAAACACAAAAATAGAACTAAACAAGTTCAAATACCCAAAAGTAAGAATAGAAAGTGTCCGTAAATCTTTTGGTTCACCAGTGAACTTCAAGGGATGATTTTTGCCACACGCAATGTTCAAACGCATGTGCAATCGACTGTATCCGCCACTGACGTAACATGTACATGGAGGTTAATAGCTTAACTGTGGTTAACACAAAAAAAGAATCACGCACGCCTCCAGCCAGTTACGCACGTGATGCAGAAGGCGCCATTTGCTGGCTCATGTGATCGAACTTCAACTCGTCGTGCGTAAAAGTGCCCCACCACTCCCAACCCCGTTCTACGAATTCCACTACATACTCCCTTACTCCTAATAAACAAGGAATAAGGTGAAAGGTCAGATCCTTCTCCACAGCACGGGCTATGGAACTCTCGTCCAGATAGGCTCGAGTTAGCTGCAGGGGCCAAAAAATCCTACATCGAGCCATACAGATTACAACAAAGGCTCGAAAACGCAATAGCAGCTACGTGCTTGTCACCGACCTGCGTTGAGAGGGGATCACGTGCACCTGATCACGTGATTAAACAACCTGACCACCTGCCAAAAAATATAGTTAATAGTGATACTACCAGCATCTACTAAATGTAATTCGATGAATACTTAATACCACCAACAACCACAATACGTGATTCGATAAATATGTGCTAAATTAACGTTAAAACCCTGCCGTCTGATGACTGCTATCTAATTAGCTAATAAAATTAATTATTTTAATCATGGAGCAGTGGGACGTACCGTATGTAGCCCACTAGACTATGAGCCTCTGGGGTTAATAACAGTGGTGAGAAGTAATTACTTAGTCTCGCGTAGCCAGACTCTGCGAGCGCTTTTTTACTTTTTCTGGCCCGGGGAGTCGGGAAAAAAAAGCCGTCTGGCTAGCTACGCGACCAGTATCTAAGTATCTGAAGGTTTTACTTACGTACAGTGTGTTCATGATCAGCTGGCCACTCAGTGTGTGATTCACATGAAGAACTCCAGTGCGAGCTCCAGTACCCAACTGGTAGACTTGATAATAATAATAAAACTAGACTAGTAATCCCGTTCAGGTTCAGTTCTGGTTATTCTAACATTTCCGGTGCATTTTCCAAGAAATCACCCACCCGGGAATTTTTGTTTAGATATAATGGTATGACGTAATGTCTTGCTAATAACAGAGATAATAAACAACCGTTTATTATCTCTGCTAATAATAATAGAGTCTACTATCTCACGTGCAATGAAAAGTTTTACTGAACAGTAGAACTTGTTTGCATATGGACTCTGGACTACTGGAAAGATGAAACCATCATAAATTACTGGTAAAATAATGGAATAAAGGCACACACCTGAGGCTTTTTATAAGATGTCATCATGGACCTTGGGCCACAAAGTGGAACGTGTAGAGTTGTAGACTCAACCACTGTGGGCATGGCAAGGTAAAATGGGACTAGAAGTAAGGTAATTACAGAAGGAGAATTGCAAAAATAAGTTTTAGTCTATCAACACAATATTAGACTACTATATAGTTTGTAGACCACTCCTTACAGTTTCTTGGCCAGAAATATTTGAGAGGCATGCAGAAAATACATCATCTAACCATTTCTCAATCGCAGACTTTGATACCGGTTACCAGTATCCTCAACAGCTATATAGTACGTACCTGCCCATTGTTTGTGATGATTTCATCTGTTTGTTTTAAATGACTATCTAATACCCATGTATGGTATGGTATAGTTAGTGCCCACATGTCATAATAAAAGTGTTTTGCAGACCTGGTCACATTTTTGCGTGTGCATTTTAAAAAATTTATTTATTTTTTATTAAACAGGTACAGAAAGGCAATTGCTTATTATAATAGCAAGAGTACATAATAATAGAGTAGGGAGGAGAGTGTCTAACTTCAGTGGATTCACCAAACTCACTGAGCTCAGACCTTGTGCAATCAACTATAGCCACCAAAGGTGACAAATGGCTTGCTCTATGAAGGAGTTTGTAGCACTTCTACTGCTTCAATTAGGAAATATCAACAGTTTTCTGTTCACTTAAAGGTATTGATTTATTACTCCTGAGCTGCAGCTGGCAAGGCTTACATACAGGTGTGTGTAATTTAACTATCAACAAATATGCAAATTATGCAATACAGTTCATGGAGATACCAGCTCTGCATGGAATTGAAAATTTTGTATGAGACAACAATAATAGCTAGGAGCAGCCTGTTATTACCCTGCTTGAAGACATACTATACCAGCTGTTGGATAGCTAGTCATGGTGCTCACGCTTCATGATAACTGGAATTCAAAACAGTTGTGAAAAAATGCATAATGTGTTACACTTATAACAGCGAACTTGCAAACATTTTAAACTGAAGAGCTGGATAATTAAGCAAATGCACAGAAAATTATTATATAGTATAGGAGGTGCTATAATATAATATATATATATATACCATTTCTAATAGCATTGAGCAAAACTGGCTGCACTAGTGCACTTTATTACAATGTGTGTAGAGAGAACATGGAAAGTCATACTAGACTAACCACATCTTTCCATACACTCAGCTGTGAAGTATTGACTTGTATAATAAAGCCTTACACATACATCTACATTATAAGTTAACTGTAAATCTAGTCATTTTAACAATGTACTAATACCAATATCCTTGCCAAGGACAATCCCGGACTGGAATAATTTGAATATTGAGGATTTAAGTAATTGTAATGCAGATTCTTTTAAAGATTATTTATCTAGTTATAGCTAGTTCATCACTTAAATGGTTTTTTGTACATTAGCATTGTACCCTTGATGGGTTTTGCTAATCAATAAATAAATAAAAATATAACAGCCATGCAGAGCTTGAGAATAGCTTTCCATGCAAATACTATCTAAAAGGCTGGCAAGGAAAGGCCACACAAACACATTATTTGTACAGAACTGCATTTTGTGACCAGATTTGTTAAAAGGGGTCTTTCACACACATTTAATTCCAAGGCATATAATAACAATGAATTTAGAAATACCATAATTTAGTACATACACTATTTGTCTATTAAGCTGCAGTGTTGGTGCTCACAATAATACTAACCAGATTTCCACACAGTCAATATAATATAGATCTGAAGTTAGGAATTGTCAAAGTTGGTCAATGTACATGTGTGTAGAAGACCCCGGCCCTTTTCGCAAATCTGGTCACATCTACATTTTGCACTGATTGCAATCCACAAGCATTGTTTAATTAATAGACAAAGAAGATGCATTAAGTGTGTGTAACAAGCTAGGTGATGGCTAATACTTTAGTAAGGAGTTGTAGTCAAGTTCAGTGAATGGTAGGGCTGATAGATATTAATATTTAGATATAAGATTATCTGGATTCCTAAATCACCTATATAATATAAATTTGCTTATCGAGATAACAGTAAATCTTTGTAATCTATCGTACAGTCAAATTGTACAGTCTATTGTACAGTGTACAGTCAAAAGCAATGAATAAAACTTCTGACTTAACAACCATTATATCAACAAAATAATTATGTAATGCGTTTATAAACAGTTCTACTGTATGACACATCATTATCGAGATAATATTGATTATCAAGATAAAATGTTGTCTCTGGTCAAGATATAGGTCTTACTATTATCACACAGCCTATAGTGAATGGATATACACCAGACTTCACAACTCACCCCAAGATTTACCAACACTAATAAACTTATTCAGTTCATTATATAGATGAAATAGTTCATAAAAACACACTGCTCATCTACATCTGTATTGGTATTTAAACATTAATTTATGGACAACTCACAAACTGATTTGTGTTCTATCAATTATTCAAGATGCATATTTTCTACAATATAATGCATCTCTTTTTAGGTTGGTCCGGTGGTATGGCAGCTACTGCCTCCCCTTGAACCGCTTCCTGCTGGGGAGCTTGTTGTTGTTGTTGTGGTTGCTGTAGCCTTTCAGCTTCTAGCCGATCTCTTTCTGCTTGTTTACGTTCAGCTTCTTGTTGCTTTTCATACTGCATTTTTGCTTCACATGCCTTTATCACCTACAAAAATAAGGCCTTGTATTACATGCATATGTACAGTTCAGTACATGTTGTATCAGACTGGAAAAATAAAGACTGATAAGCCAAAAGTAGATATGTTTTGAGCCTGAATATTTGAGATCATGCTGACTACTGAACTCAATACACATACCCTAACAAAACTTTCTATCAGAGATTGGCTAAAAATTCTGCTTTCCTACTGCTTTGCTACATACAATGACTATCAAACTCAGGTAACTGCCAAGAGAGTACATTTTCAAGTTGTACAGTAAATTTTGACATATCTTTACCAGCTAAGAAGGAAGCTACAACATATTTTCTGTAGCTATACGGTATGTTAGCATCTTGGGTATCCCCTTCAAAAATTTACTATGTATATACTAGCTGAGAATTAAGATAACAGAAGTGTTTGTATTTGTATAAGCAAAGGAAATGCAAAGGTAGAAGGAGCGATGGGAAAGGCTAAGGTCTTCTAAGTAGTCAATGAGGGGTGGTCAAAATTGTATTCACATAAATGAAAACACTCTAATGGAACAGTAAACTACTCTCATTCAAAAGATTTCACTACAGCTAAGCTCTGCTAAACTGTAAGGAAAAAGACCATGCAATGTGTGATCTGAATTGAAACCTTTTCTTACATTAGACATTGTACTATTGTGTCAACCCCCTGCTGTACTAAAGTACTGTAGAAATTCTATATGTTGTCATGTACTGATCTGTTAAACAACATATGAAAAACTGTTGAACTAACTTTTTTTTGTAGATACATTAGTTTTAACCCTTGAACATTCAGCCATGTAAGAAAGCAAACACCAAAAATGTGTAATCTATTAAACTAGATTGCACATACAAGGATGTATCCAGAGGGGTTTCTGAGGATTCCTGAAACCAGTTGAGTGTATTCAGGCAATCATGAAGCTATGCAGATTGAAATACTCTAATGGTGCAGTCGACTACCCTAATAATATCAGTCATTGTTTTTATTACACAGTAAAAATAGTTGTATTTGAGAGTGCTATTTCCTTGGGGCATGCCCCCAGACCCCAAAATGGCATCTATGTCTGTTGTATGCATTAATCTCTTTGCATAACCCTACCTCTTAACTCTTTAGCCTGCTACTAATACTATGCCAGCAGATTTGACGTAATTTACTATTTTGACTCCAGTAATTAACTATAGCCATTCTTCCTTACAAGAGGAAGCAAAAGCAGCCTATATCAATCCATTCCTGACATTATTATGTTTAAAATGTTAGCTTTAAAGAGTTTTCGGTAAAAATTGTTACCAGATTCAATCTCAGAATACATAATTCCAGGGGAGAATATCTCCAGTCGCCCCTAGATTTAAGTGTGTATGTAACAGAAAATTTGGAAATCTCTCACCAAAATTTCTGGAAATGCCCTAAATACATGTCTCTTAAGCAATGTCACATATAGCGCAAGGGCTATTTAAGAACTATAAAACCATTTTACTCACCCTAACATTAATATTTTTTGTTTAATTTTCCCATTCTTCATTGCATCCAATGAAACCATAACTTTTCAGTGGTGTAGCCAGACCCGGGCAAGCCAGGGCATTACCCAGGAATCAAGTTACTTTGCCTTACCATCAGTTCAGTACCCGAGTAATTAAGGAGGTGGGTTGAATCACTGATGAACAATCACTTATTTATAATATACAAGAATAGCTAACACAACTTACTGTGTGTCCACTTCGCCAATGCTTTCTTTCTAGCTGGCCAGCAGTTACTAAGTTTCCCCCTGGGGTTTTACTATTCAATTGTGGCATTATATTAATGGCTAATAAAAAAAGCAATAAATAGAAACGAGATCACATGATTAAAACGCGGTCAGCGTCATGACAAAGGACTAGAGGCAGAAAATTTTCTATACAAATAGGGACAGTGTGTCTTTGTGTTTGTGGTGAATTGTGCACTGTGTGATGAAAACCTTGATGAAAACTCAAATTGATGCAAAGTTTTGAAATGTGGGAACCTGTTCAAGCTGTGTGTATGGATACTGGGGCTTAGACTGATAGTTCAGATGGTATGGAGTACTTGTTTATAGTCAGCATTTACTTAGTTTTCCTGTTTGGAGACTGATTTTCTCCAGTTTAAAGTCATCACGTGATGTGGGTAGTCTACTATAAGTGCTCCGTTCTTTCATTCAAATTCCCTACTAGTCTAGTATTAAGACACCGCTGTGATAAGAAGAGAATAGCTAGCTAGCGGTCGCAATTAGTAAGGTTATTATCTTGTACACAGTTAGTGTAGGTAGAGTATATACATAGATAGCAATGCACAACACATTTTAAAATGTCTATTGATGTCCATATGAAGATGGGCATGTGTATGTGTGTTGCAAGAAGTTGAATGGCTTGTCCGCCCAGTGCCCGGGCATGGCAAAAAGTCTGGCTACGCCACTGGTTAGTAACTATTACAGTAGGATCTCAAATCTCAATTATCCAAACTTTCGATTATCCAAACAGTATTAGTGACTTCTCTATTAGAGTATTTCATCATTAGGTGAACGTTCTATTAGAGTAAGTGTATGTTCTTTTAGAATATGAATGGAACTCTGATATGAATGAATGGGCTTCATTTATCTGAACAAATTCACTTATCTGAACACTTTTATGATTGAACTGGCACACAGGTGTTTGGATAATGGAGGTCCTACTGTACTTTGACAGTACAGTTCTTCCTTGCTCATATAGCAGTGAATAACTCAGTCCTATCGAAGCTTGCTTCATGCTATTTTGCTCTTCACGATTCTAAAAATTATGCTGACATAGAGGCGCTGTATGTATCATGTGATTGATTACATGGCTGATGAGGACAGCAATAATTGAAGGAAACAAAATGAATCAACACTTCATAGCGTGTAGATTAATTCTTTGATACATAATTATGTTGAAAGTTTTATAATTATTATTATTTTTAGATAGCTTGTTTCCTGATGATTAATAAAATCTATATTTCTCTATGCTGATGACACTGTTCTGTACAGTTATTCGTCCATTCCTTGTCTGACTGTACTTCACTTCAAGAAGATCGTAATTCTTTGATGGCACTGGACCACTCAATCTGATATGAATTTTAACCCAGAGAAAAGTGTAACACCTGTATATGAGAATTACTCATAAACGAAATCCTACCATTTACAACTATAGCATCTCAAAGAAGCGTCATCAATAAATTAACAAATACAAGCGACTTATCATGGAGTACCCATATACATCACTTCTAAGGCTCAATAAGTGAAAGCAGTCTTACCAAGAAATCTGAAATCCTGTCCATCTCATTTCAAGCTAAAATGTTATAACACCATGGTACATCCATTAAGACTATGCCAACCCAGTCTGGTCACTTCATACCCATAAAGATATTGAACAACTTCAATGAGTGCAAAGACAGTGTGCAAAATTTATACGTAACAGGTAATTATGGTGATTATTCCCGCTTCAGTAGCATAACCAATGTGCTTTCGAATCTTAACGTCCCTAGTCCTGAATGTACAAGAGAAGTTTCTAGTATCATCCTATTCTATATGATCGTTAATCAAAATCCCTCATCCTACTGACCTTATTCTTGAAACCAAATAATATATGTGACCATATTTTGGAAAACCATACATTTGGGCACATGCTAAATTTGTGGGAATACTCAATTGAAAATTTCTGCGATTTTTTTTAAATTGACTTTTTTACATTTTCTGGTAAAGCAACTATTAAGCCTTCTTGCTGTGAAATTTCACACCCATAGCTCTTTTATTCTAAGAGATATACTCAATTATATCAGACCATGCAGTAGTTTCACAATGCGTGGGACAGCAATTAACTTATATATTGGGTTTATTTATTTATTAATGCTTTACAGCACAAGTGCTGAAGGTCTGTAGGACACCTGGTCCTACAGCCTGCTCAAAGACTTTAGCTACTTAGACTTTAACTACTTAAGGTGTGTTTGAAAAGTTGGAGAAAGGAGAAAAAATCCATGACTGGACCTAGGTAGCCTCGAACCTGCAGCCATCCGATTTACGCTCGAACGCTTACAGGAGTCTACCAGGTGGTCAGGATGTTTTCTCCTTGTTATTTTCATGTAATTATATCCATAGGAATTCTAGAGAGTAACTCATTATCTCTAAGTACCCCAAGTAGAACCAAATGGACACTAGTTTATTTATTAATGCTTTACAGCACAAGTGCTGAAGGTCTGTAGGACACCTGGTCCTACAGCCTGCTCAAAGACTTTAGCTACTTAGACTTTAACTACTTAAGGTGTGTTTGAAAAGTTGGAGGAAGAAGAAAAAATCCATGACTGGACCTAGGTGGCCTCGAACCTGCAGCCATCCGATTTACGCTCGAACGCTTACAGGAGTCTACCAGGTGGTCAGGATGTTTTCTCCTTGTTATTTTCATGTAATTATATCCATAGAGAGTAACTCATTATCTCTAAGTACCCCAAGTAGGTGATTTGTTCATTCCAAAAACCAAACATTTTCTTGTCTTTAGACAATAATACAAGTGATTTAATTGCGAAAAAGCACAAAGAGCACATGATTAAACTCTCATGGGTCTCTTTTCATCCATTTAGATTGTAAGAATGGAGATCTTTGTCAGCAAAGTGATTTGTCATCAATTTGTCACACCTGATCACTATACAGTTCTATACACTGATAATGAAAAGTTAGTTTGTAATGAATTAGATAGTAAATTAGCTATATCTTTGGAATGCTTCAATGTATCATCACAAAATTTTCACACAAGGTAGATAACCACTCAGTGGTTCATTGTAGCTATAAAAAAGAAATTTGGCCAATGTGCCCAAATGTATGGTTTTCCAAAATAGGGTCACATATACAAATTCGCAAAACTATTGTGCATTTACAGTGTGGAACCAGACTTCTATTATTTGGGTACCTCCATTGTCTGCATGGACTGCCCAAATTGGTCATGTGGCTTGTAGTTCATTGACCATAATGAAGTTTGGTTTAGATGAAAGCAGACCCAAAGGTTGCTGTTTACCTGTTTGGTGGCTTGTATATTCTATTAATAACTACCACTTGGTTGCTAGGTGATAATGCATTTTTACAGCTCAGGGTGACCACAAATGCTCTGTAGTGATTTCCCCCTCTGCCCTCTAAACTGCATAGCACTAACTGATAGCAATAACAACATTCAGTCACTTCAGCATAATAGTACGTTATTCTTAGTTACAGACATTTCGGAATATGGACAGTAGTATGTACCAGACCATCTGGATAAGAGAGGTTCCACTGTACTTCACCTTTTTTCAAATCCAGTTTTTCTGGTATAAGGGTTAACTCACATTTGAAACTGTGTAGCTGACATAAAGTGTGGTGAAATTTCAGTATTACTAAAGCTTACAATAATAAAGTATCTGTCTTATTTCTAGCAATTCTATGCTGAACCAATTTATTAACATTTATTTTCTCCCTATTAAATAATTGTGATATGGATCCCAGGGCAAAACGTGACCGACTTATCTCCACCACTTGTTTCTTGGATTTACTCTATTGCAATATCTATACCCCATTGTGAAATCCTAAATCCAGTGTTTTATTGGTACAAATATGAGGGCAGGAGCAAACAACATTGAGGTACATAAAGAAACAACAAAATCAACTTTGAAAAGTAAGCAAAAGTCAGTCAATTTTGTTTGATAAGTTGTAGATAGCTTTCTTTTCTGACTTAAACACCATGAACTACAATAATTTTTATGAGTTTGATTCCACAAATGCACATACGCACACCATATTAATACTGAAAAACGTACCGCCATACAAAACAGGTCATCAATTTCTAGTCCATCTCTAGCAGATGTTTGATAAAACGACATATTTGAGTTGTTTGCAAACTTCCTTGCTTTGGTAAGAACAACATCATTTGCAGCATGACCAAAATCACACTACAAAATTGTACATAATGTAATACGTACATATAATTTTGTAACATTAACAACTACATATACATAACTATACATAATATTTCATTGTGTATGCTATATACATGCCTTGTTTGCAGTAAGAAGAAATTGAGTAGGGAAGTCCTTCACTTGTTCCTTTATTGTTTCCATCCATACTTTAGCCAGCTTCAGTGTGTCTTCGTTATTTGTATCAAAGACAATTATAGCCACTTCGCAATGATCATAAATGTTCTGTGAACAACAAAACACGTTCACTCATGATGAGAAATTTCATGGTGTAAATTGCAAGTATTACAAAAGTATATCGCTTTGCTTTTCTTGGCTGCTTGATTTAAAAGATTATCTGTGATATAGTACTTTAGAATACAAAGATGTACAGGTAAGTACTGTGCAATAATAAACACAGACACAGATGCATAGGTACAACACTTACAGTTGTTACTGAAACTAAGTTGTCTTGATCTCCACTGCCAGTATCCCAGATTTTGAGCTTTACAATGTTTTCTGTATTATTTTCTTTAAAATATGCAATTTTCTGGCTTACTCCCTTTAAATTGACATTGTCAAGGCATATACATAATTATGATACACAACTACTGCAAACATACTGTATGTATGCGGCAAAAATTACACTTGGGGTTTTAACTTGAAGATGCCCTTTACAGCACATAAGGTACGTAGTGGTACTTTATTATCACTTAGTCTAATTGCAATGTGATTATTTTTTGCAACCGATATAGTATATATGTAAGTTTAATTTGATTTACACTGAAAGTTAGGTTGCTATCTATAACTCATTTATTCTATGAGATAGCTCCTGTACATTTATGCAGGATAAAAAAAGATGAGCAGTGCAATAAAGTTACAACTAGCATGTGAGCCCATACTTGTGAAATTGTAAAACTGTATGTGTCGTGTATTTACGTACAGTATGTGCTGTGTATTTACATACAGTATGTTACTTTGCCTGCTCTTTTGCAGTTCGTGACTGGCTATCAGTATTAAGATTAAGAGTATATTGGTGTACGTACATATTAGCTACGTGTACCTTATGTAGTGTCATATATAGTCTTATCACTAACGTAACTATTGTCTAATACTCTTGACTATTCAAATATATATATATATATAAATACGTAGGGAAAATGAAAATTTAGTGTAAAGGGATTATAGGTTTGTGAGATGTGATTAATTGATGATGGCTCAACATCCAATTGTATGGTAAGTTTGAGTTACTGTATATATGTACACATATAAATTATTAAAAGTTTACTATCATCTTCAATGGCTATTCCTACATACCTAACTACCATCTCAGATCTGGAAAATATAGCTACATAATACAATAAGTATGTATGCATGTACACATGTATAACAAACAAATTGTATGCACAAGACCTACAGAAACTAAAAAGGATACATCATTAGTTGATGCTGCATCTGTAAACTTTCCTGTGTCAAGATATGCTAGTATTGAAGATTTTCCTACTTGTGATGTACCAAACATAACAACTTTGTGACTGGGATATTGTCCTTGCTTAGGAACTTCATTTTTGTCAATCTGTGTATTCATTAATATACGTACATACACACACACATACAAACTAAATATGTGACTGAATTTGACAAAACAAGGCTTTGACGCACAAAGCTTTGTTAGGAGATATGGCGATTTTAAGGAATCATTGTGTAATAACTTCCCAGTGCCTACAGCTGTGCAAACAAAATTTGTACCAATTGTTCATCTGTTCACTTAGCTATCACTGAGTGGGTGTATACCTTTCTGATACCCAAAATTTATCCTGTTTGGAGCAGCTTTTTTCGAGCGGGTAATAATATCACAGGTGGTAGTAATAGGGTGGGAGGGTGGGGGTGGACGGTGGTCTTAATATACGGGTATAAAATGAAGTAAGAAGACGATTGGAATCCAGAGGCCAAGTTTGGGCTCTCCATGGCCCTCCATGGCCCTCAAATTACTCCAAATTGACTGAGAACACTATTGGCGAGCTCTCTGTGAAGTCCCAGCTCACTACACACCATTATCACAAAGCCATGGCCATTTAATGGTGCCAATCTCACACTCGTGGCTTTGACAGGGTCGGAAGAAAGCTGCTACAGAAACCAGACTTGCCAGTGCTGAAGGAAGTACAGTGTGAAATATGATAGTGTATTAGACCAGCAATCCATTTCTGGTAAAATCGTAAGTTTGATTTTGTGTGTGTGGAAGCCTTGTTATGTGAAATCCGGTCACATATTTTATTTATGTAGTAACTTATTAGCTGTGCTGAATGCACAGCATTATAATATGTATCCAACAACCAGTAATATTGTATAATATATCATATAACACAACCAGCGTTGAAACCGGGTCACTACTGCTGACCTGGATGACCCACTCCGGGTCAGACCTGGATTTGACCCAGATTAATTAAAGCTGGGGCATGTGATAAGAGCTATGTTTCGGGTAGTCTTGAGCGGGCAAGACTACGTTTTGAGCGTTCGATTCGTGTTGAGCGTTCGATTCGTGTTGAGCAAACGAGTAGTTATGTGATAACTAAGCCGGTAAGTTTATATTATTAATAAAATCAGTCAGTGGGTTTGGTTTCACGTAGCTACTGTGAGTTAACAGACGGCAATTGGGTGTGGCTTCGTACATGCCTAGTATTACAGTTTCCTGATATATTAAAATAGGTGTGGCTCGCAAAAGTACTTATCCTGCTGCAAGACTAGACTACGTACAACTCGTACAATAATCGATTAGTGGGCGTGGCTCCAAGTAAGCTTGCAGACAGCAATGGACACGGTTTTGTGCTACAGAATGCACTTACTAATAAATGGGCATGGCTGTGCATATGTTTGTAATGTGATACGTGGGCGTGGCTGTTGCACGACTAACGTTAATAAGTTTCCATGTCGTCAAACTAACAATTTCGTTTCTCGCATGATCCAATCCGGGTCAGACCCGGATAATCTGTAAACCGGGTCGGACCCAGATGACCCGGAGAAAATGTGACCCGGTTGACCCGACCCGGTTTCAACGCTGAACACAACAGCATGTGCTCTTAGCACTGTTCGCACAACACTGTCAAGTTAAATTTAAAAATCGTAACAACAGAATTGATTTTTTATACCACCAAAAAAATTTTAAGTTTTGATTTTTAGTCCACCTGTTTATCAGCCTTCCTGTCACAGTCAAAAAGCTAGAGGCTAAATGATGCATCATATGACCATCTTTCGTTTCACACAACAAAATCAAGCATGTGCTTAGCAGGGTTTCTGACAAATTTACTGTACTCACTGCATTGTGCCTGTACCTTTGAGCCATTTCTTCATAAGAAGACTCTATACTGAGGTATAAATGTTTCATACTGTATCTATGTATATACCTTTCAGTACAGGCACATAGTAGAGACACCACAACATTATTTGAAACAAAATGCTACTATACCGAATATGTGGGAATGGATAGCCAAACTTATATTACTATGTAGTTTTTTTTTTGTAGAAAACATATATAGCAAGATGATCGAGTATGCCCATTAATGGTCCAACACATGGACACCTTGACCAGTGGTTCACTCAACAGTTAAGATATGTACTCTAATAAAGTAGTCGTGCTAATAAGGCAGCAGTGTATATATGATATACTGTATTAGTAGAACAATCACACACATGTACATATACGGACTAATGCATTTGAAAATGATTTGTATTTAAAAATGATTAAAAAGGAGTAAAACTAAGCATTAATAGATTGAAATGCATACAGTATTAAAACTTAACTATGTGGTGAAGAGTTCCTACTTTGGTACAATATGCATCTTTATTTAATCAAAATAGTGTAGCAATTTTCCTAAGTACACCATGCTTGCACATGCCACAAAATTGGCTACCGTATAGAGGGAAACTTTGGTGAATTTGGAGATTCGTTACAGATTCGCCAAAGTTTAACCCGCCAATTACTCGCAGCACCTGAGATTAGCCTAAAGATTGAGATCGAATTTGCCAAAGTTTATTTCACCAAATGCAATTTAGCTGGCTATTCGCCAAAGTTCACCCTTGCCAAAGTTTCCCTCTATACAGTATTATTGATGTTCACAAATTTGGTATCAGATTCCTAATGCAAAATGGTGTACCTGCAGGTTCACCAATTGTGATGTTCTTCTTCGGCAGTTTAAACACAACAGAGGTTGTTCAACTCCTGTAATGTTTTAAAGAACATTTCTTTAATGTTTATAAAACTCTTCAGATTCATTTTGAAAGTTTATTCATTGATCTACGAGCAATTAACTATAAACATATGAAATATGAAGGTTTTTTTTTTGTTAGTGGTAACAAAGTCTGAACATACGTACATGTACAGCTGTACTAGTATATGATATGTGTACCTTAGTAAATAGGAGTGGCTCTGAAACTGAATGAAGCTGCTAGAAAAACATATAGATTTAATTAATAAATCATGTTTGTGTTTAAACAATTCTGTAGGACTAAATAGTGTTCACATAAAAACAGGCATTACATTATAATTGTTAAACTAAATACAGTATACTATAGTACGATTAGTGGCTTTTAGTTTTTGAACCAAATATTCTCAAGGTTTATTAGTTATTTATTACCCAAAAATTCCATTGGTTTTAGTTTAGTTTTAGAACCAAAACACCTCATAATTTTGATTAGTTTTAGTATACTAGAACTAAAAATAAATTGCTGTACTAAAAGTACTTTTAGTTCTAGTACCTTAGAACCAAAACAACTATAATGTACAGTAATATTATTATGCAGATTCATTTTAATGTAACCATCTCTGAGTCAGAAAAACCTCATATATAGTTACGTAGTTCCCAATGATATACTTCTCTCATCAAAATTATAAAACTTACAGTGGATAAAATAATGTAAGAAAGTTGTGTAAGTTTTAAAAGACAAGTTTCTTGTATGCCTTTTTATGCCAAGTTTGAATATTACTGTTTGCAGTCAAAAGTGTATGAGTGGATGTTATGCATGTTTGCTTATGTTGACAAAAAAAAATGCCGTCATCATTTTGTCATTTGAAACACTTTCTTAGTATGCAACTATACAGTAGTACCTCCATTATCCGAACACCTGTGTGCCAGTTCAATCATTAAAGTGTTCAGATAACTGAATTTGTTTGGATAAATAAAGCCCATTCTTTTACATACAGAGTTCTATTCAACTACTCTAATATAACATACACTTATTCTAATAGAACGTTCACCTAATGGCCACTTGTACTGTTAGGATAATCAAGGATTCGGATAATTGAGATTCAGATAATCATGATCCTACTGTACCTTGGTGGATTGCTAATTCATGGTGAACACTCCGAGCCAAATCTCAACTCAGTACACCAACATACACGAGTAGTTATGAATATGCATGTGTGCCAGTGGTATATATACAGTATCTGGAGATGGCCATTAACGGTAGTAATTAATAAGTAGGGATCAGTAAGAAAATCATATGGCTTCATTTTTTTTGCACTTTAAACAAAAACCTTGGAATAAGTCTTACCTGAAAAACCACCTGGAATGCATTAGTACCATTGTAATGCTTGATTAAATGAAGCACATTTCAGTGTAGTGACTTTTTTAAAAAAATTGAAATTCGCCTGAATTTTGTCTGCCTGCCTGCCGTAAGACCTGGTAGTGCTAGGTATAAACAGCTCTAGAAATTTCACACAGCCAAACGGATTCATGAATCTGTTGTTCTGATTGTGTTTTGTCCATTGCACCATCTTTCATTATCCATCGGATAATTTCCTTATTCTTCCCGAAGGATAATTAATAGCTGCAATGCACGTCACAGCTGGTTTTTGCACATGAGTTTAACGAAGTGTGAAGTGTAATATATAGCTAGCTAGCTGGACATAAAAAGTAAACAAACTAGTTATTAAAAATTTTTTTTAAAGGAAGTAGGGATTGATGATACATTATACACAATACACATGTATAGCAAGTAGCCTTCCAATCTTGTTAGACTAGTTTTTGTTGCGTGAATCATTCTCATTTCAGCTATAACATTTTTGAATTTGTTTCCTTACTTTTCGTAGCATTCTATCACTACTTCATTTTAAAATTCTATACATAACTGCTTACTTGTGATGGTATTAAATGAGGCAATGGTCGATCGTCACTAAAATACAAATCACAGCAGTCATAGGCAATATGTGAATAGAATACAATCATGCAAAAAGTATATTGTTGTATGTAGATCAAAATTTGAACATATATTACATTTATATATTCAGAAAACACCATGACTAACTTTAATATTTGCTACGCATAACCATCACATTAAACTTCTGCTCTCACAGATAAAACAACTATTTATGTACACACGTAGCATTGTTATACAAGGAAATGAGCTGGATAAAGAAATATATATATATGACTATATGTGATTCATAAGATAGAATTACATTTACCTGCATCAAATATGCCTGCAAAATAAAAAGCATAATAGGCTGGAGCGCTATGCTAGCATATTACATAGGTGGATATTTCAAACAATGCATGGAGCTTAATTCCATTAAAATAGGTCAATACTCCTTAAAAGAGCAGTCAGTAACTGCAATAGAGCACTCAAATGCTAGCTCCTTAGATCAATACTCTCTAATGGAACAGTCACTTTGTAATGAAATACTCTAATAGAGCACTCACTGATTAAAATCTATATAGGAGCATAAAGAGAGTACTGGAAAACATATGTGAAAATTTTGGGAAATTCCTGAAAGCATTTTATACAAAATTTGGAGCATATTTGGCCAGGGGCAGAGGAGAAACCTTTATGTAGGGAGGGGCTGGGGTGTAGCTAGGGGATGAGATGTCATAGTATGTGAAGTACGCTAGCATGCAAAGCACATCTGGGGGGCATGCTCCTCCCCCCAAGGAACGTTTGAAAATTAAGCCCTCTGAGGTTGAATCTGGGAGTGATTTTATCAGTTAATCAGAATACTATTATATTAGTTTGACTGTTGTATTAGGGTGACTGTTCTGTTAGGGTATCTCTTTTACATTAGTATCCAGTGGACCTATAAAGGGTCTGGGGACATGCCATCTTCCCTCCAGGAGATTTAGACTCTCAAAATTATTATATTTATTGACTGTTGCATTAGGGTAACTGCTCTATTAGGGTATATCGATCTTGATCCATATACATAGAATCCAGTTAATTCACTGGAATTGGAGATAGCTAAGCATTCGTATAGTTAGCTATTTGGTGTAATACAATCAGCATGATTGTTCAATGACAGCTAGAGATAATTTTAGGAAGGCTAAGCCCCTTCATAATCTTTTGACAGGGGCTAAACCCTCCCCCCCCTCACCGCTGTCCCTGTATTTGACTCAGGACTCAGGCCTAGCTGTAAGCATACAGTGTACAATGGTTAACATTGAAATAAGCTGCATGGGTGATGTAAACTGCATTTTATGAGATTTTTAACAGAGGAGAACAGAATGCTTTAAAACCACATTTACGTATAACAGAAAAGACTAAGTAAAGTGCATGAATTAACTATATTGTACTTTGCGTGGGAGGATCAAAGCGATGCCGCGTATCGTATTGTCCATACAGTACTAATCAACTGCATAACTGTACTGTATGAGTCATACAGTACAGTTATGCAGCTAATTGGGGAAATACAGTACAGTTATGCTCATAATTGAGCAAATACAGCACACTTGGGCAAATACAGTACAGTTATGCGGAGAATTTATTTCAGGTATGTTATGTAAACAACACACTGTAAATTGCTAAAACCAGCCAAACTAATCCTACGAGTTCTACAGCTAGGAATAGATTGTATAAACACTTACTGATCGTCTGATCATGAAGCTTATTAAACACAACTCCACTAAGACAGCACGATTGATCATGTGCGTGACATTGTAAATCACTAAAACTAGCCAAACTAATCCTATTTGTTCGTTCTACGACTAGAAATAGATTAAACACTTACTGATATCCTTATCACTATCGCAGCGGTTTGATAACTAGAGAAAATCGCTCCGAGCCAGACGACCAGGAAGTACAATATAACATTTAAAGCACCGCCTTACTTTTGTGTATGGAAAATGCAGTGCTCAGGGGGTGTCTCAAGGCAAATACCCTCGTACTGTATTTTCCATACACACGCGCGGCGGTGCTTTAACTCTAACTTAAAAATAGAGTATACATTGTCTAAAAGATAGACTATACAAATAATAAGAACTAGACTGTGTACATCCCCATGACAGCACATGTAGATACAGTGAAGGGTTTTCTTATGAAGAATACAAAAGGTAACATAAAAATTTATTACCTTTGTTGATCATCATCTTCATCATACCTTTCAACCTATAGCAAATTTGAAGAATAAATATTTAATATCTAAAATTAGCAGGTGAAGTATACAAAGTGACTTACTAACCCAAACAATAAGTAGCACCACTGCCACAATATGATCAAGGAAGTGTTATGTACATAATAATTATACGTATGTCTAAATTAATATACTGAACCACTTTGTATGAGCAGCACTACCAGTGCCATAATTCACATATGTCACTGCTGTAGACACATAGAGTATATTATAACATATTGTACTTTGTGTGGGAGGATCAAAGCGATGCTGCATATTGTATTCTCCATACAGTACTAATCAACTGCATAACTGTACTGTATGAATCATACAGTACAGTTATGTGCTTAATTGGGCAAATACAGTACAGTTATGCGGAGAATTAGTTAAGGAATGTTATGTAAACAACACATTGTAAATCGCTAAAACCAGCCAAACTATTCCTACAAGTTCATTCTACTGCTAGGAATAGATTGTATGAACACTCTGATCATGAAGCTTTCTAAACATGACTCCACTAAGACAGCACGATTGATCAAGTGTATGACATTGTAAATCACTAACACTTGCCAAACTAATCCTATTATTTTGTTCTACGACTAGAAATAGATTAGTTAAACACTTACTGATATCCTGATCACCGAAAATCACAGCGGTTTGAGTACTAGAGAAAATCGCTCTGAGCCAGACGACCAGGAAGTACAATATAACAGTTAAAGCACCGCCTATGCTTGTGTGTATGAAAAATACAGCACTCGGGGGGTGTCTCGAGGCAAATACAGCACTCGGCTTCACCTCATGCTGTATTAGCCTCTCAACACGCCCTCCTCGTACTGTATTTTCCATACACATGGTGCTTTAACTATAACTTAATGCACTTGCTGCAGTTTGTCTTATTCATCTTAATCACAGTCGTAATTGCCAAGGTTTGTTCTAAATAATCCTCACCATCAAGTTAAGTTGTGGCAACCAGTATTCGCATTGCCACTAGAATTGAGCATACACTTTGGTTTAATTTTACCTGTAATCTACTGGATACTTTTGCACTCAAAAGGATCACACAGCTTTAGTGATACATATGCTGGGTTGATGCTTAGAGCCAAACAATGATTGAAAGTTAGTACTATAGCCCATAGATAGCCTTCCATAGCAGCTTAATTCACCCTGAATTAATGCAATGGGAATCATATTTGTAATGTTAGGTCCCGGCTACCCCATGTACCATATGATTATAGCTAGTGCAGACTTATGTTTAAAATATACAGCTACGTATATAGTATGATCAATAGCAATATTTACCGGTGGTACTGTTGCCTGAAGAGGCTGTCCAGATGGTCCACTACACAACATAAAAATGCAATGTTACAGCAACAATTATTGCTATGTATGTAATATGGTAAATGTCAAGCAAATGTTACTATATAAATTTGTGACCAGATTTGTGAAAAGGGGTCTTCCACACACATCCAATTTATAACACTGGACAATTCATAACATGAGATTGGAAATAACTATTGACTTGAAATTCACTCAGTAGAGAGTGCCAACATAGATGAATGGATGGAGAAACTTTCAGGTTTTATGTTTCTTGAACACTAAGTTATGGTCTTCCAAGTTCATAGAATTGGATTGTGACTGTGTGGAAGACCCCTTTTCGCAAATCTAGTCACATTCGAGGTACTTCACATGGCATTCTCAAGATGACCTAAGCCCAGAAGTGTTTACAGGAAATATATTTCATATTTTTACAAGCCTGGAAAAACTGTGATAGTATGATTACTCCTGTTGAAAGTACATAAAGAGTGGTATACTTCTATAAATTGCATATTGTACAAGTTTAGATACAGTACACTATACGTACTTAGTAAAATTGAGTTTTTCATTTGAATTAAGAATCATGTACGCATATAGATACTGTATGTTGATAGAATTTGAGAAAGTTTTTGTCTACCAAAGTTTGGGATTTATGATAAAAGATGTAGTTATATGTCTTTTTGGGTAGTTATAAATTTACACACGCACAGCTGTACTATACGAAATAACTGCTATTTTCATACAGTGTATGGTGGAAATCATTTTGTTAATTGTTAATGAGTGCAACAATCATTAAATGTCTATTGCCTGCTCAAGTCCATTATTCATCACAGGAACATACCTTCAAGTCACTGCATAATTATTGAAAATGTGCCTACTGTGTACAAAGTGACCTGCTTAAGGGTGCTCTGTACAGTCCGCTTATATGGCTTCCCATGAGATTTAATTTGTTCTATAACTTACAAATGGTTTTAACAAATGTTCTGTACTTTTTTACTGGATATAAGCTAACACTAGTACACAGTTTAGTCCAAACCCAACTGTTAAATTTGCTTTAGAACATGAGTTACAGTTTTTCCCTTTATACTAGAACTAGTCCTACAGTTTACACACAAGAACCTTGATACTTTTATGATACACTATGCTAAACAGCACAAACCATTGTGCGTTTTTATTTTTGTCTTTTAGCTTCTCATTCATCACATATTTATCTTTCGGGTTGACACTCCCAGAAATCCTTTTCTTTACTATCATCTGAACTTGCTATTTAAAAATGGCAAACACTCTTCTTTGGCAAAATTACTAAAGTAGCTTGTGTGAAAATTTCATGTCCATTGGATTAAACTTGATGGAGTAGTTCTAATTTAAGTGAGAGGGTGTAGAATAGCAAGATGCGTGAGCTTGTTGCTATGGGATACCTAATTTATGGGCACTAAAATGTGTCAACATGTCACAGACTAATTAAGTGACCATAATATTTCTTTTAGTGCAAAACAGACTATGTCTTGAGAAGCCTTGTACGAACTGTACAGAGCACCCTTAATGCAGCTACCTCCTTAATAAGGTTACTAATTCACATTAAACATATAAATTAATAATTGTAATTTGATTTGTCTGTATGCTTATCTTTCTTTTTTCTTTTTTGAAGTTGTACAGTATAGGTGAACTTGCACTCAATATACACAAGTACACTGTATACAGTAGATGACAAAATTTTACTATACATACCATTGTCTACAAAACTTCATACATACTATACTGTACAGTATACTGAGCTACTTTTCTGTATGTACACACAGTTTAACTCACACTCTTACCCTTGATATGTGCTAGGTTGAGGTGCAGTACTATGCTGTAAAAAACACAGGGATTGGATAAGTCAATACAACCACACAGTTCTACACATGCATGCATTGTATACAAGACAAAGATGTGATTTTAAAATTTTCTTATATAATCAGTAAAGCCACAAATTTTCTTTGAAAGAATTAAGAGGATATAACTAACAAATACATTGTTATGACTGTAGGTACTCGTATCCCAGAGTACATTTCCAAAAAATGCCCATAGAATCCCCAGAATAGCACTTTGTCTGTCATTAGTGTAGTAGTACATTCAAAGTATGACACAGTATAACTCACTTCACTAGTGTGTGGTGGTGTTTTGTTTAGCACACGGACAGTTCTTGTATAATTATGACTGGTCAAGAATACATTGGTATCATCTGTAGTCTAGATCATAAATGAATTATTGCTATGTAATGTATGCACCTGATAAACAGAGAGCACATACACAGACATTACTGCAACAGTGTTTATGATACTGTACTTACAGTATTACGTACACTGTACACACACACACACACACCACACACACACACATGCATGCATACCTGTAGAGTATCATTAGCAGCCATCCTGACACATCACCAAAATTTAAGAGCAGTTACTGTAACGGGTGTACCATATGTGAGACTGTGCATACAAGTTAGCACAGATGTTGTATATACACGCACTACATACTGTAACATTTCAATAATAAAATATTTGACTAATGACATACCTATATTAGTACATCATCTGCACATTAGGAAGCCAGATTTACTGTGTGTTATCATAAGACTGCTTAATGCACTTTTAAACCAGCTGTTCAACATTTCCTTTATTACATTTTTGTGCTATCTGAAATGTTATATTTGCAACAAAATTTAAATTTTCATGATCAAATGTTTGTGAACTGTGGACAAGATTTTTTCTTGCTAATCAAGTGAGTTACCATGAAAGGGAAGGAACAGTAAGCTCCAGAAGCTGCCCCAGACAGTCAGACGAGACTGTGCATTATTACAATATGAATAAATAGCTTCTCCTTGCAGCATTGAAACTGGGTCACTACTGCTAACCCGGATGACCCACTGACCCGGATGTAAACTGGTCAAAATAAAAACTGAGGCATGCGCCAAGAGCTACATTTTGGGCTTTCCACTAGCGTATTTAAATGGGTAGCTATACAATGACTATACAGGTAATTAATGACAGCAAACTCTTTACTATAAATACGTGTGGCTTCGTGTACACTTATAAAGTTCAATAGGCCATTCAGACAAGATACAGATATCTATGATTCAGACAATATCACATTCCTGATAAGTGGGTGAAGCTGGTATTTCTACAAGACTAAATATTGGCTGGTACAATATACTGTGTGCTTTTATGATTTTGTACATAAACATTAATTGGTTAGTGGGTGTGGCTCCATGTAAGCCTGCAGGCAGCAGCAGCAGATATGGATTTGTACATGTCTACAGACTACAATATGGCTACTGATAAATGGGTGTGACTCCACATAAGCCTACAGACAGCAACACATAATCTCTCTAAGTGGGCATGGCTCACCAAGGGAATGCATTTAAACGCTTCCACATGACCAAATTAATTAATTAATTTCAAATGTGATCCAATCTTGGACAAAATGTTGAATTGCCACGTAGAGAGTAAAAAAAAAAAAATCCAAACTACACTGTAGCTCACAAAGACCTCAGTTTCACAAGAAATCAAGTCATGATCATTAAGTGTTCTGCACAGCCATTTACTGTGCACAAAGTAACTTGGCTAACATGAATATTGTTAAGGCCACACTATTTGGTGATATTCTGTTTTTAATCAGAAAATTCCAAATTTAGAGTGCGAGTGGGTGGGAGGGTCATTACTACAGTATTATCCATTATCCTCAGCACTTGCCACAATATAGCTAGCTATACTCTCCAGGCTCTGTATTAAGGCAATTTGCTAACTTAGCTAAATCAACATATCTAATTTGGCAACTGTCCTCCTTAGATGTAGCTACATAGTCGCCTTTCATCATTTGATCAGTTCCACTGAAGGATCAACTTCTTACATTACACCAATCTTTTACATTCTCTTGCCTCTTTGATGCACATGGTGGTCTACGTATTCTGAGCTGGTTTATAAACAAGAAGTCATTCACCGACATTAACCAGTAGCTATGTGTATGGGCCATTTTAACGATTGATAGTTGTCCAGCCATCCTTGTGATGGCGGTTGCTTATTTGCTTAGGGGAATAACCAACAATCACTCCTACACGCTAAATTTGACAATTGACATTATAAATTTTAGGCCCACGATTTGACTTTCGTTTACAACGCCACGGATATAATATCGCCACGTACTGTATGCAACTGACAAGTCTGAATACAGAACCCGCACAATGTACCGGCAGAGTTTTAAATATGAACGCGTCACAGACAGCTCACTTGTTGAGGTATATTCAGAGCAACTGCTAGTTGGCCTCGGATATCAAGTCAACTTGTCGACGTAGGAATAGATTGACTCGAATCTTGCCGAACGTCGCCTTGATTGAACCTAAGGAATTTCTTAGGAGTGGCCAGACACTCAATTTTAAGCGCAGGGCTTCCAGGGCCACATGGGCTAGTCTATAATCAGTCATAATTGTGACCGGATCTGCAAAATAGGGTCTTATAGATCACATGTACTTGGCAATCCATAACTTTACTGGTGAGTATGGTACTAGCCTGAAATTTGGTCACCTTACACTCCTAACATAGCACTATTCCTGGATGTAATTTTAAGACAATAGGTTAAATGCATGATGACATCAAACTTGGAAAGGCTATAAGACCCCTTTTTTGTAGATCTGGTCACAATTATTTTTTGCTTTACAGAATTACAATCCGCTGTGGTAAAAGTTTTTTTCGCTTTTAGATCACCTTTAGTAACACACTTTAATGAAGAGCTTTTACTGCTCTTAGACTAGCTACTAGCGTTCTATTATACGTAGCTATCCATCATCCATGTCGCTCAACTAGCTAGTCAAAACGTATCGTATCTTGAACTGGTTGGGCATCAAAGCCATAAGTAAAACTGTCTTCCCATGACATTGCCCAGGCAATAATATTTTAACTAGCTAAACACAATATTAATGTGAATTTGACAAAAAAAAATTTTGACCACTTAGTTAGCCATGTTAGCTATTGACCTAATTATAACTAATTTCTTATACCTCCTGTTGTGTAAAAGTTGTATGAATTGCTTTTAGCCACTGAGACATCATAAATATGTATGTCAGGGGTTGATCCAGGAGGTGTCTAGTCAACCAAACTGCTTGGCTATATAGGTACACATTTATATTGCCAAAAAACTAGCTAAGTATAAGCTCACCACCCTACATGGTCATGTAATCATGTACTTGCAGTAGATACCTGTATGCCTTTGCATTTCTGAAATGATATAGCTATATTTTAGAGTAGCTATGCATTTTTCTGTTATCTTCATTAGCATATTCTTTACATATTGTCATGTAAACATTTAGGGAGAATTAGCTTAATCCATGAATTGCCAAAACTCAAAAAAGAAAAAAATCAAGAATATAAGATCCCAACTTAAATCTGGGCCAGTAACTGAACCCCCTCTCTTGGATCGGCAGTTGTTGCTATGCTATCCAGCAATTCCAGCTTGTCCTACTAACTGTTGACTTTGACTAACTGTTGACTAATGTTGACTAACTGTTGACTAATGTTGCTAGAGCAGTTTTAACTGTTGACTAACTGTTGACTAATGTTGACTAACTGTTGACTAACTGTTGACTAATGTTGCTAGAGCAGTTTTAGAATTAGGAGTCATTATCCCCCAATAATTTGAGCATGACTAACTATGGACTAAAAGAATTGCCAACATTCTTGAAGTGATATAAAGGAACTTTGTATTAAGAATGAACAGTCTAGTCATCTACTTCAATGGAATTCAGTGGGATAACTTCATTATGACTGGAAAAGGTAGGAATATTTTGTAGTCAAACTTCAATGCCCAATGGGAGCCATAAATTGTGCTGGATTAAGGAGGTTGTTGGGCTACCAAATCACCTCCGGGATCACCTCAGTAATCTGACATTGTATATACAATATCTATAGAATTGTCAGATTATGCAGTAAATTACAAGTATATAAAACGGATCATTACTTTTAGAATTTGCAAGTATTATTATATACAACTTTTGTTTTCTGTTATTCCAACCAATTAAATGCTTTGGTTGCTTAAAAATCATTTTCTGTGATTGTTTTTATAATGCTGCTATTATTCTCCATTGGATTACAAATTTCAAAAACAATGTATATATTTCCAATCAAATTTTGTGTCGGATTATGGAGTACAGAGGCGTCAGATTACAGAGGTTGTTTTCTATACAAAAGTGTCAGTAAAATTAATGACGTTTGGTTGGGTTAGAGAGGATTCTGGATTATGCAGGTGTTGGATTAGAGAGGTTTTGACTGTATAGATTTTGGGAATAATAACAACAGCACCATAATGTGAACTTTTTGAAGTAGAACTTTTGAGCATAATTCCCTGCGGTCTATATGGCATGAGATTCCAAAAAATAAAATTTCACACCCATTGTTATTTACTGTATTAAGGATTTACAACACAAGTACTGAAGGTCTGTCAGACACCTGGTCCTATACAGCCTGTTTAAAGAAGGTGCATGCAGAAAGGAGAAAAAATCCATGGCAGGACCTTGAACCTGCAGCCATCCAATTTACACTCAAACACTTACAGAAATCTGCGAGGTGATTAGGATGCGTTCTCCATAACCACAATTATGACTGCAATTTATACATTAAATTTTAGCAAATCTTAATTAATTTCTAACACACTTTGAGATTTTTGAGTTTCATAATAATGTTGTAGATAAATTTAATGAGCCTAATCCTGTAAAAATTCAAATTTTATTTTTGACTGAAAGAAATTTGTTATTTCATTTACAGCACAAGCGCTGAAGATCTATAAACTGATAGGACACTTGATCCTACAATAAAGAAGTTATACTAAGTGTATCTGTGTTTAAAAAACCATGGCTGAAACTAGGCAGCCTTGATCCAATTTGCACTCAAATTTTTATAGTAGTCTGCCAGGTGACTGGTCAAGATGTTTTCTCTTTGTTAACTTCATGTATTTGTATACACAGGAACCTTAGAGAGTGACACATTACTTTATTTTATAGGGTCCTTTGCCAAATAACTTTTGCACTCTGAAGACTGAATTATTTCTTTGGAGGAGATAACTAAGGCTAAAATTCCTGTAAGAGGATTAATTTATGCTTTAAACTCAATTTATGGCTTTGGTATATTAATTGAGTGTGTATAAAATGTAGCCACATTGCAACACTACTAACATTAGCTAAATAATACACAAAGTAGCGAATTATGTAATCATAATGACCATGCATGACATGATGTAAATTATAGGTCACATCGTCTTGCATTATAAGAAAATGCATAGGCAGCGACTTAAAATTTTCTTTGAAAGTACACGCCTTAGTGCACTATAGTTTACAGCAGGATTTTTTCAAGGGAGTTTCCAGATTTGGTAGAGGGTAATTGATACAGGGGTCTGGGGCACAACCCTCAGTCACTGACAGATTTTGAACATCAAATAAAATTTACTATATAGTTAACGTAAACTATTAAACTATTACCAAATTGGATAATGTAAACTATCACTAAATTCTCCGTTGAAAACTCAAATTTAACTGCATAATGCCTTCACACAGCCTTGCATTCACATGCATTATTCTTATACTTGTAATCCATTACGAATGTTCTATTAATGTAAATTTGACTGCTCTATTAGAATATCCCTATCTTCATTAATATTATTTATACATTTTCTCCCTAAAACCCTTTGAGCAAGTTTCCTATAACATGTATTGTACACTGTAAAAACGGAGGTGTTTAAGTACACCCTATAAGGGGTGTTATACTACACCCACACCTTCAGGGGTGTTTCTCGACACCAAAAGAGTGTGCTGTCAAACTTGGCGGAAACTCACAATCAAAAAAATACTTGCTTGTAAGATTATTAATACAAAATGGTAACCTTTATAAAAGTGAGGCATCATGTTAATGTAATGGTGATATGTATTGTGTTGTGATATTCTATTTCAGTATATAATGAGGCTTTCTTTGAGTCTTGGGTACTATTAGAGATGTAAATCTGTGACTCCCACCCTAATTCCCTCCCTTTGAGGAGCCAGTGCTTTTTGTACCCAGTCTTACTTAACACTCTAATGAGAGTTTTGTAACACCCTTATGAAGTGCAATGGAACACCCCAAGGGAACACCACACAAATGGCAGCTAAAACACTCATAAAGGTGTTTTGGAAACACCCTTGTTCTTACAGTGTAGCTCTGCTTTATTCCCATCTTTCTGTATTATTAGTGCAGCCATTTTTTTCTGCAAGGTTTGGTGTTCTTGCTGCAAGCCAACAAGTTCAAACTTTGAATGGGTTTCCAGAATCCTAGAAACCCCCCTAAATACACCTCTGGTTTAAAGACCATCCAGAAAGGTGATTATCTCATTGTCATAGCAACAGTAATGATGTACTGATTCAGGAAACACATTACTTTTGTGCAGTGTCAGGGGCGGATCTAGGATTCAGAAGGGGCTGGGGGGTGGGGTGCTAACATAATGGTTGGTTGGCTAAGAAAAGCAACAACTGGTTAATACAACTAGCTATAGTGTGTGAAGCACACTCAGCATGTGGAGCATGCAGGTCTGGGGGCATGCCCCCACAGAAAATATTTTCTAATTTAGCCTATTCAGTATTAAAATTTGGTAATATTTTTGACTAAACAATGATGCCACTTTGTTTAAGTGATTCACAATGCTTGTAAAGCATTGCGAGTCACCTAATATAAGTGTAATAATGATGAAATGACACCACTATTCCAGAACAGTTGTAATACTGGCCGTCATATAAGGGCACAGTCAGTATAATACGTTCTTTACATAAGAACAGGAAGGAGAAGGATGCAGCTACACTTGATCAATACTTGCCATTAATTTTGTGTTTGAAATACCTTAATTTAGCATTAAATTTAGTTTTTTGCTAATTGATTACATCAATTCACGAATTAATAAAGTTTATATGGCGAATCCATCAATTGCAATATATATACAAGATCGCTAAATTTAGTGTATTGCTTGGCTTAAGGTATAGCTAGTGTGCTTTACAGTCTCATGGCTCAAACTATAATGTCCAAACAGTAACAATTAATGAAGAGAGGGCAAGTATACACTCACCATTCAGTGTGTATAGTACACATATGTAGATGCTCCCTCTGGAAACTTTTAGAATATAGCGGATATATATCACAAGATTGAATCTGGAAGCTATTTTTAACCAAATACTCTATTGTAGTGAAAGATTGTGGGGGTACAAGATGGATGAGTTCAGTTGTAAGCAATTTTAGAAAAACAGAACTACACTATTAAATGCTATTGGATTATAAGACAACACATAATAGTGATTGTCAAAGACATACACAGGATTGGATCTTAAGGTCGCTGTAGAGATTTAAAATGCACGCAAAAATAACTTCAACTTTGTAGTAGAGTAGGTGCTGGCATTATGGGTCAAGGGGTATTGTGGGTCACATAGCTATAGCTTAAAATAAATTCAATAGGCTGAACCATGCAGATTTAAGATGAAAGGGATGCTACCACTTTAGATCAACATAAAAAGTGGTCATAAGCTAACCGCAAATCCAATTAAAAGGTCACACAGGACTTTAAACTATGTCACTATAGAAACACCATTCCAGATTAGCTACCTGTACCCCTTAACATGTAGTAAGCAGGACAAAGACATGAAGTGTCATGACCTACTAAGTTAACTAAGGTGTTTTGACAATCTTTTTTACAGTTCCTGCAATGGTTTCCATAACATTTACCATAATTCGACATGAAAAGATGACCTTATGAACATAGTGACTCATAATACCCCCATATGACTCGTAATGCCAACACTTTCAAGGCTTCAGTGAAAAGATCAAACGAACAATATATGGTAGGTAAATTTTAGCATATGGCTACACCATTTCCTACAAGTAGTATGATCACTGTAATAGGTGATAGCAGTGCTTTTAATTTAAGTGACTCTTAATTACCACAGCCACTCTATATATATAGCCACAGACTGTTCTGTTACTATTCAATTTTACAACTATATGGCCCCATCACCATATCAAGACACACGGTATATCGTGCGGCCCAAGAAGCCGGCGCGCCACACCTTGAGTATATTAACAGGAAGAAAGAAAACGCAATTTTCACATCTATGTAGCTCTGTGATCCCTAATCCGATTGGAGCCAAATTTGCTACAGAAGTGCCAGCCAGTTCAAGGAGGCTACACACCAAATTTGAAGAAAATCGCTATAGCCATTGTCGAGATACGAGCGAACAAAATTTCGTTTTAATTTCTTGATTTTTTTTCTTCTTCATCCTCATTTCGCACACTTCGCAAAATCCGCCATAAAACACGAATTCGTGCTTGGATCGGGCTGATATTTGGCACACTTAAAGGGCTCATTAAGGCGGATCTCAGTACCAGCATCGGTAGAAATCCGATTAATATTCCCGGAGTTATTGCCGATTATTTGCGTAAAACAAGGTCGAAGGTCTGTCACGCCTACAGGGTAAACCTCTTGGAGGAATGAGATGAAAATTGATATGTAGATGGAGTACCCATCGTAGGAGTGCCTTTGTGTGATTTGAAAGGAATAGAGATACATCGACACAATAGATCTTGAAACATTTAAGAACGCTGTAAGTAATATAATATAATATGTGATTGTAATGCTCATTAGCGTGTTGCCCCTAGTGGGCTTTGCTAATTAACAATAATAATAATAATAAAAAGATAAAGACCATGGAGACAGGGGCGGAGGAAGTAGTTGACATGAGGGGGGGCTGGGCTGACTCAGACTTATCTCTGGTTTGGTAAGGTGAGACAAAAAAAAAGGTCACAACCAACTGACAATACCTTTCCATACGCATTTATAGCTGATAAACTACATAAAATCCTTACATAGCTCGCTACACACTCACTGCTTTATTAGAGCGACTGCTCTATTAGAGTATCTCGATCTTTATCACGGTTTTCAGCCCCACTCCAAGAAGGATAATTTCGGTGTGATATCATTTTGAGGGGGGGGGGCTAAACCCCTCCTCAGCAGACCGAGGGGGCGCTTCAGCCCCCTAGCCCCACCCTTTCCGCCGCCTATGCATGGAGATATGACACAAAACCCGCACAAAACCCAACCTGTGTCAAAATTACGCGATCGATTTTTATGAATAAAAAAACTATCAATTTTCACGTCTATACCAGCCAAACTGCTTAGAGCAATGAGCTGAAAATCAGTATGTAGCTGGAATAATCATCATAGAAAGTCCTTGCAGTAGTGCACCTATCAATGTATTGCCCCACTACACCCCCCCTCGGGCATATATGGGGCTATAGTGGGGATTTGACACAACCGAATGTCAAATGCCTCATAGTAGGGCAAACCTATCGTGTCAAATCCCCACCGTTGGCCCCAGTTGCAACGCGGGATTAACTCGGGATTTGACATAGCGAAGGAAGTTACAACAAAAAATATTTGGGCACTTACTGAACGATCGTCAAATGCCCCATAGTGGGGCAGCAGTTTCGTGTCAATTCCCCCTGTAAAGCCCCTCTTACGCCCGAGGGGGGGTGGTGGGGCAATACATTGATAGGTGCATAGTAGCTACAGAAGAATCGGATTACAAACCACTGAGTTATGATTCGAAAGCCAACTACGTGCAGCAAATGAGAGATAGAGGTACTCTAATAGAACAGTCACCCTAATTGAGCATTCAGCTACGTTTATAACTTACTCCATTGTAGAATTATATTACAGTGCAGGTTATTCTGTAGGGAATTCAGCTACAAACAGTAAATCTGATAGGCGATTAAGCTACAGGCAAGCCACCCTGTAGAGAGTTCACCTAGAAACAAGTCACCCTGTAGAGAGATCAGCTAGAAGAAGTCACCTTGTAGAAAGTTCAGCTACAAAGAAACCATTATGTAGAGAGTTCAGCTGCAAACAAATCACCCTGTAGAGAGTTTAGCTACGAACAGATCACCCTGTAGAAAGTTCAGCTACAAACAAATCAGCCTGTAGAGAGTTCAGCTGCAAACAAATCACCCTGTAGAGAGATCAGCTAGAAGAAGTCACCTTGTAGAGAGTTCAGCTTCAAAGAACCCATCATGTAGAGAGTTCACCTGCAAAAAATCACCCTGTAGAGAGTTCAGCTATGAAAAGATCACCCTGTACAGAGTTCAGCTATGAAAAGATCACCCTGTAGAGAGTTCACCTGCAAATAAATCACCCTGTAGAGAATTCAGCTACAAACAAATCGCCCTGTAGAAAGATCAGCTAGATGAAGTTGTCTTGTAGAGAGTTCAGCTACAAAGAAACAATCATGTAGAGAGTCAGTTGCAAACAAATCACCCTGTAGAGAGTTCGGCTACGAACAGATCACCCTGTAGAGAGGTCAGCTACAAACAATTCACCCTGTAGAGAGCTCAGCTAGAAGAAGTTCCTTGTAGAGAGTTCAGCTACAAAGAAACTACTATGTAGAGAGTTCAGCTGCAAACAAATCACCCTGTAGAAAATTCAGCTACAAACAAATCGCCCTGTAGAAAAATCAGCTAAAAGAAGTTACCTTGTAGAGAGTTCAGCTACAAAGGAACCATCATGCAGAGAGTTCAGCTGCAAACAAATCACTCTGTAGAGAATTCAGCTACAAACAAGTCACCCTGTAGAGAGATCAGCTAGAAGAAGGTACCTTGTAGAGAGTTCAGCTGCAAACAAATCATCCTGTAGAGAGTTCAGCTAGAAGAATTCACCTTGTAGAGAGTTCAGCTACAAAAAAACCACCATGTAGAGAGTTCAGCTGCAAACGAATCACCCTGTAGAGAGTTCAGCTAGAAGAAGTCACATTGTAGAGAGTTCAGCTCAGGGCCACCCAGAGAAATTAAGGGGCCCAGGGCAAAGAGTTAAAATGGGGCCCCAGAGGCAAGGAGGTTTCCATTCTGAATTACAACTTTACCGAAGCTGTAAGTTGAAGACTAAAAAAATAAAAAAAGTCATGACCTGCTAACAATGACAATAGCTACCCCTCACCAACCATATCTCCTTATCTATAAGCTTACCACACTGCTCCTCTGAAAAATACTGTGACTGCTCTATTAGAGTATTTAGGTCTGACTGCTCTATTAGAGTATATCGATCTTTTAAACAGGTATTCATGGGGCCTCCTGGGGCCCCTTTCAGGCTGGGGCCTCCTGGAGCCCCTTTCAGGCTGTGGCCAGGGGAAAAATTCCCCAGTTTGTCCCCCCCCCCCCGTGGGCGGCCCTGGTTCAGCTACAAAGAAACTACCATGTAGAGAGTTCAGCTGCAAACAAATCACTCTGTAGAGAATTCACCTACAAACAGATCACCCTGTAGAATAATCAGCTAGAAGAAGTTACCTTGTAGAGAGTTCAGCTACAAACAAATCACCCTGTGGAGAGTTCAGCTAGAAACAAGTCATCCTGTAGAGAGATCAGCTAGAAGGATCACCTTGTAGAGAGTTCAGCTACAAAAACAAATGACCGTTTAGAGAGATAAGCTAGACAAAGTAACCCTGTAGAGAGATCAGTAAGAAATAAATCACCTTGTAGAGAGTTCAGCTACATTTCAAGTCACCCAGTAGAGAGATCAGCTGCAATCAAGTTATCCATAGAGAATAATTGACATAAATTATAATAAATGTATGTATTAGATATACATATAATTTGTACATTAATTTAACTGATAAAATATGAATTAGTTAAAGTATTTAAAATCTGCTTCATCTTTTGCTTCTTCCTGTGGTAAAGAAAAAAAGATAGGTTAAAAAAGCCCTAAAGCTGGCATATCAAGACACACGGTAGTGTGTCGTGCGGCCCAAGAAGCCGGCGTGCCACACCGTGAGTATATTGACAGGAAGAACGAAAACGTCATTTTCACACCTTTGTATCTCGGTGATCACTTATCTGATTGGAACCAAATTTGCTACACAGTTGCCCGCCAGCCAAGGGAGTCTACATTCCAAATTTGAAGGAAATCGCTCCAGCCATTTCCGAGATACGAGCTGCCAAAGTTTCGTTTATTTTTCTTCGTTTTTTTTTTTTTTTCTTCTTCTTCGTCTTTTCGCACACTTGCAAAAATTGCTATAACAAGCAAACACGTACTCCGATCGCCTTGAAATTTGGCACACAGAAAGGGAGTCCAAAGGCGAATCCTAGCATCAAATTTGGTACAAATCCGAAGAATGGTTCAGGAGTTATGACCGATTATTCGCGTAAAACAAGATCGATTTGTTGTCACGCCTACAGGGTAAACCGCTTCATGGAATGAGTTGAAAATTGCTATGTAGATGGAGTAACCATCGTAGGAGTGCCTTTTGGTGGTTTGAAAGGAATCGAGATAAAGACCACGGAGATATGACACAAAACCCAACCTGTGTCACAATTATTCGACCGATTTTTATGAATAAAAAAGTATTAGTTTTCACGCCTACTAGGCAAACCGCTTAGAGCAATGAGCTGAAAATCGGTGCATAGCTGGAATAATCTTCATAGAAAGTCCTTGCAGTAGTACAGAAGAATCGGATTACAAACCACTGAGTTATGATTCGAAAGCCAACTCCGTGTAGCAAATGCGAGATCGAGATACTCTAATAGAACAGTCACCCTAATAGAGCATTCGGCTAATTTATTTACTCCATTATAGAATTTTATTACATCACAAGTTATTCTGTAGGGAGTTCAGCTGCAAACAGTTAATCTTATAGACAGTTCAGCAAGAAGACAGTCACCATGTGGAGAGTTAAGCAAATATATCACTATAGAGATTCAGAACATTACAAGTCACACTGAAGAAAGCTCAGCTATAAACAAGTCATGCACTGTGTAGAGAATTCAGCTACAATTAAGTCACTCTCTAGAGAATTCAGTTACACAGAATTCAGCTACACACAAGTCACTGTGGAGAGAGTTCAGCTACAAACAAATTACCCTTTAGAGTGATCAGCTACAAACAAAACACTTTGCAGGGTGTTCAGCTGCAACAAATCAACCTTTAGAGCAATCAGCAATGAACAAATCAACACAAATCTACCTGTAGAGAGATAAGCTAGAAACAAATCACCCTGTAGAGAGTTCAGCTACAAAAAAATCACCCTGTAGAGACATCAGCTAGAAACTAGACACAATGTAAGGAGTTCAGCTACAAGCAATCACCCTGTAGAGAGTTCAGCTAAAACAAATCAACCTGCAGAGAGATCAGCTACAAACAAATCACCTTATAGAGAGTTCAGCTGCAAACAGATTACCTGTAGAGAGATCGGCTACAAACAAATCAACCTGCAGAGAGATCAGCTACACACAAAATCAACTTGTAGAGAGATCAGCTACAAACAAATCACCCTGTAGAGAGATCAGCTAGAAACTACACACAATGTAAGGAGTTCAGCTACAAACAAATCACCCTGTAGAGAGATCAGCTACAAACTAGACACAAAGTAAGGAGTTCAGCTACAAGTAAATTACCCTGTAGAGAGTTCATCTACAAACAAATCAACCTGTAGAGCAATCAGCTAGAAACAAATCACCCTGATGAGAGGTCAGCTACAAAAAATCACCCTGTAGAGAGATCAGCTAGAAACAAATCACCCTGAAGAGAGGTCAGCTACAAAAAAATCACCCTGTAGAGAGATCAGCTACAAACAAATTGCTCTGTAGAGAGATCAGCTACAAGCAAAACACCCTGTAGAGAGTTCAGCAACAAAGAAACCACCATGTAGAGAGATCGGCTACAAACAAATCAGCCTGTAGAGAGATCGGCTACAAACAAATCAGCCTGTAGAGAGTTCAGCTAAAACAAATCAACCTGCAGAGAGATCAACTACAAACAAATCACCTTATAGAGAGTTCAGCTACAAACAAATTACCCTATAGAGAGATCAGCTACAAACAAATAAACCTGCAGAGAGATCAGCTACACACAAATCAACTTGTAGAGAGATCAACTACAAACAAATCACCCTGTAGAGAGATCAGCTAGAAACTACACACAATGTAAGGAGTTCAGCTACAAATAAATCACCCTGTAGAGAGTTCAGCTAAAACAAATCAGCCTGCAGAGAGATCAGCTACAAACAAATCACCTTTTAGACAGTTCAGCTACAAATAAATTACCTTGTAGAGAGATCGGCTACAAACAAATCAACCTGCAGAGAGATCAGCTACACACATTTCAACTTGTAGAGAGATCAGCTACAAACAAATCACCCTGTAGTGAGATCAGCTAGAAACTAAACACAATGTAAGGAGTTCAGCTACAAGCAAATCACCGTGTAGAGAGTTCAGCTACAAACAAACCAACCTGTAGAACGATCAGCTAGAAACAAATCACCCTGAAGAGAGGTCAGCTGCAAAAAATCACCCTGTAGAGATATCAGCTAGAAACAAATCACCCTGAAGAGAGGTCAGCTGCAAAGAATCACCCTGTAGAGATATCAGCTAGAAACAAATTACCCTGAAGAGAGGTCAACTACAAAAAAAATCACCCTGTAGAGAGATCAGCTAGAAACAAATCACCCTGAAGAGAGGTCAGCTACAAACAAAACACTTTGCAGAGAATTCAGCTACAAACAAATCAGCTTGTAGAGAGATCAGTTACACACAAATCAACCTGTAGAGAGATAAGCTAGAAACAAATCACCCTGTAGAGAGTAGCTACAAGCAAAACACCCTGTAGAGAGTTCAGCAACAAAGAAACCACCATGTAGAGAGTTCAGCTGCAAACAAATCACCTTATAGAGAGTTCAGCTACAAACAAATCACCCTGTAGAGAGATCAGCTAGAAACTAGACACAATGTAAGGAGTTCAGCTACAAGCAAATCACCCTTTAGTGAGTTCAGCTACAAACAAATCAACCTGCAGTGAGATCACCTACAAAAAAGCACCTTGTACAGAGTTCAGCTACAAACAAATTACCCTGTAGAGAGATCGGCTACAAACAAATCAACCAGTAGAAAGATCAGCTACACACAAATCAACTTGTAGAGAGATCAGCTACAAACAAATCACCCTGTAGAGAGATCAGCTAGAAACTAGACACAATGTAAGGAGTTCAGCTACACAAGTAAATCACCCTGTAGAGAGTTCAGCTAAAACAAATCAACCTGCAGAGAGATCAGCTACAAATAAACCACTTTACAGACAGTTCAGCTACAAACAAATTACCTTGTAGAGAGATCGGCTGCAAATTAATCAATCTGCAGATAGATCAGCTACACACAAATCAACTTGTAGAGAGATCAGCTACAAACAAATCACCCTGTAGAGAGATCAGCTAGAAACTAGATACAATGCAAGGAGTTCAGCTACAAGCAAAATCACCCTTTAGTGAGTTCAGCTACAAACAAATCAACCTGCAGTGAGATCACCCACAAAAACGCACTTGTACAGAGTTCAGTTACAAACAAATCACCCTGTAGAGAGATCAGGTAGAAGAATTCACCTTGTAGAGAGTTCAGCAACAAAGAAACCACCATGTAGAGAGTTCAGCTGCAAACAAATCACCCAGTAGAAAGATCAGCTAGAAGAAGTTACCTTGTAGAGAGTTCAGTTACAAAGAAACCATCATATAGAGAGTTCAGCTACAAAGAAATTACCCCGTAGAGAGTTCAGCTAGAAGAAGTCACCTTGTAAAGAGTTCAGCTACAAAAAAACCATCATGTACAGAGTTCAGCTACAAAGAAACCACCTGCATAGAATTCAACTACAAACAAATTACCCTGTATAGAGATCAGCTAGAAGAAGTTACCTTGTAGATAGTTCAGCTACAACAATTCACCCTGTAGAAAGATCAGCTAGAAGAAGTCACCTTGTAGAGTGTTCAGTTACAAAGAAACCATCATGTAGAGAATTCAGCTGCAAACAAATCACTCTGTAGAGAGTTCAGCTACAAAGAAACCGCCATGTAGAGAGTTCAGCCTCATACAAACCACCTTGTAGAGAATTCAACTACAACAAATCACCCTGTAGAGAAGAAGTTACCTTGTAGAGAGTTCAGCTACAAAGAAACCTTCATGTAGGGAGTTCAGCTACAAAGAAACCACCATGTAGAGAGTTTAGCTGCAAACAAATCACCTGTAGAGAGTTCAGCTAGAAACAAATCACCCCGTAGAGAGATCAGCTGGACGAAGTCACCTTGTAGAGAGTTCAGCTACAAAGAAACCATCATGTAGAGAGTTCAGCTGCAAACAAATCACCCTGCAGAGAGTTCAGCTACAAAATATCACCCTGTAGAGAGTTCAGCTAGACGAAGTCACCTTATAGAGAGTTCAGCTACAAAGAAACCATCATGTAGAGAGTTCGGCTACAAAGACACCACCATGTAGAGAGTTTAGCTGCAAACAAATCACCTGTAGAGAGTTCAGCTAGAAACAAAATACCCTGTAGAGAGACCAGCTAGAAGAGGTTACCTTGTAGAGAGTTCAGCTATAAAGAAACCATCCTGTATATAGTTCAGCTACATTTCAAGTCACCCAGTAGAGAGATCAACTGCAAAAAAATATCCTGTGGGGAATAATGGGCATGTAATAAATATATGTATATAATTTGTATAATTACTAATAAAATCAAAAATAATTGAAGTACTAAAATTCTTCTTTAAGTTCTTTTCTTCTTCCTGTAGTAAAGAAAAAAACACATGGGTTAAAGAGCCCCAAAGCCAGCCATAGGCCGGCTTTGCAGTATACAAATACAAAAAGAAGTGATATCTAATCAAAAACAGCCAAGCTGTAAAAAAAGGTGTGGCCCCCAAAAAGGCCATGGTGAAAAAAGATGTGAAATCCAAGGTGGCGGCCAAGAAATGGCTGTGATGGTAGGTTAATGGTTACATTTTAATAACGACAATTCAGGTGAATTTTGTGCCGCTTGGTCTTGGCACCAAATTCACCTGAATTGTTGTTATTAAAATGTAACCATTAACCTACCATCACAGCCATTTCTTGGCCGCCACCTTGGATTTCACATCTTTTTTCACCATGGCCTTTTTGGGGGCCGCACCTTTTTTTACAGCTTGGCTGTTTTTGATTAGATAATTATATACAACTAGTTTTTGGCCACAGTAACCCCCTTATAACGTGACAACGTAAATGCTGTGGTATCATTTGAGCTTATAAACTTGAGTACTCGAGCTTCAAGGGGTTTGGGAGTGCAAATGTAGCAACAACTGAAAATACCCACTATAATATTAAACTTTTAAAATTATTTGTCGTATTGTGCAGGCCTCAAGAAGAGTGTGGTGCACAAAAGAAACAATAGTACAATTACAATCATACATAATTACTAATTAATTAATTATATAGTCACTACACCAGCTAGGTTGTGCTTGAATTGTTCAATTTGACAGAAGGTGTTCTCAGAAAGGTATTAGTATACAGTATAGCAGGATATTTGGAGAAATGGTAAGATAGTGGTGCACAGGTCAAGAAAACACACTGGCAACTTCTTGAAAAATCATGATGGATGTTCTATTAGCAAAGTTGACTGTTCTATTAGAGTATTTCGATTTTTAGCAGCTTTTAGGTTAAGTCTCACACCAAAGTATAATTTGAACCCCTCTTAAGTAAAAACTAGCCATTCGCCCTTCTCTTTCCATCTTTTCATTGCCCATGTATATATATATATATATTATATAGGATGCAATGTATCTATATTGCAATTTCTAGAAGCTTCCTAGCTTGAACATGGTAAAATTTTGGAGGGGGGGTGCTTCAGCACCCCCATAAATCCGCCCTTGAGTGTGATCCTCCTTCATTGGCACAGTATTACTATTAAAATCAATATTGGGTTTCATGTATGACAGAAGTTCATTGTCAGGAAAGAACAAAATTTCTGATTTGGAGGAAATTAATGTAAATGGAATTGTCACAATTATAATATTATTAACATTTGAGTAAGTTTATAGAGGAATGTGGCAAATTCCATTCAAGAAATTTTTGTATTGTAATTTTATTCAAGTTTCAATATGCAATTATTGTGGAAACATATTTTTCGCTCAGTGAATTGTTATTACTGATTTAGCAGCGTAATAATAAATTTTACTGATCCTGATCTTATTGTTTTCATAACAAAAGACAAAAAAAAATGGAAATTTTACGGTGAATATCAGATCGGATATTGGTATCGGCCATTATGGGAATTTCATTATCAGATAATCAGCAAACACCTCTTACAAGTGCATCACTAATAGTAGTGAGAACAAGTATATAGTGACACGAAATTAATAGGGTATAGTCAAAGATGTTCAGTTATGCTTGGTCACTGTACCATTACACATTGTATTTGAAATGCACACTTGTAGTTTCCCCTACGAAATGCAGTAGACATGTGTAATTTTATTCATTAAGCTGCTTGAGACAAATCATCATCTATATATAAATCACCTGCACAATCCCAATGTACAATGCATACAGTAATACCGCAGAATATCGGTATTATATAATTTTGAGAATGCAACAAAAACAGTTGTATAATGTATGATAAATTATGTGTAAACCACAACAGTCCATAATACCTAAAGTAGTAGTACACAGCATCTACATAAAAAAGTTATCCTAAAAAATTGACTGCTTATAATGATTTAGAGTTGGGAGACTTTGAAAAACAGAGAATCTTTCTTCAAATACTGGCATGTAGGAGTGACCTTAGCAAGTTTGTCATGGGTAATGAGCTCAACAGGTCCCCAACCACACTTGGATCTTTCCCTATCCGTCAACCTGTATGTACCATTTGCATTCTCATCATCATCAAACCCAATTGATTGCTGTATGTGCTCATTGTCGCTTATTTGGTTCAAAAATTTCACACAAAATACCCCACTTAAAGGCCATTTCAGTTCATCGTCATATTGACCTTTCATCAAATGCAAATACCAGGAGCAGCAATTGCCATTGTCATCAGCAGGATCAACACAAAGGCACATTTTGTAGCCTTCCTTGTGAGTATAAAATGGATCACTGTACCATTGTAGCTTGCGGCTTTTCTTGTAGCTAAAATCCTTCACTTTAAAAACCACAGGAGCAATTTGGTTTCCAGATTGAGACAACTTGGCAGCTAATTCCAAATGGATTCCCCACTGTGTTGACTCTACTGATATTAAACTAGGCAAGAGATCTTCTCCTCTGCTTAAGTGACAGAGCAATGTTTCAACTGTAGCAAGTCTCTGAGCATGTTGGTTCTTTACCGTAGTGAGTTCCATTGCTGTGTCATCAAGTTTCTGTCTTGTCATAATCAAATGCTTTTCAGTGTTCTCTTTGTTGTGATCATCTTGCTCTTTACGTGGCATCTTAGCTTTGCAACCTACCGTACTAAATTCACAATCGATCATTTCCAGTGGACACTTGCTCCTGTGGTTACTGATGTCTTCCCGAAGAACATGATCACTGTTGCACTGATTGGGACAAGATAGTGGAAATTTTGGACACTCATCTTTATGTTTTCCTTCAATAAACTGGTGTTCTCCATTAATACAGCAGTAGTGACAGTCAACTTTACGTCGTGGACATTGTGACACCTCATGATCAGCTATGAACTGTCTCATCATTATCTTACCACACTCTAAGGGGCAAGCAACATCTTCAAACTGGCATCCTTCATCACTACTGAGGTGACTGTCAATGTTGCTAACTTCACCTTCCCAATTGCAACCCTTATCTTGGTTGGTGCAGTACACCATAAGACCTTTAATTTCCCTGTCGATTTGTTTGTTTGGAAATGTAACACACTCTTCTTCACGGCACATTGGACAACAATTGTTCTTTGCACCGTCAAGGCAGGTCTTGCAAAACAGATGGCCACAACACACAGTGAGATATGGGTCTTTGCTAGGAAGGTGACAAATATCACAAACAAAAATGCCTAATGGCACTTTGATAAATTGGTAGTTGTATCCACCTGCAGTGTCAGGCTGAAATCGAGCTGGTGCAGTTGTATCTGACATTTAACACAGAAAGTACCACTTTCAGAAAGTGTGCTACAAAAGAGAACAAATGACATGGAAAAGGTTAATAAGCAAACAGTATGAGTCCATATGGGACACAAAAGAGCACAAATGTGAATCTTATCTTACATGCATTGTATGTACTGTAGTATGCTAAAAGGCTCCTGTTGGGCTGAAGGATGTCATAGTGAAAAAATCAAGCTTATCTGAAGTCATCAGGAACACAGTTAATCAGTATAGTAAGCAAAAAATTCCATTGAACAAATTTGTAGGAAGCATTTACCGTAGAGTTAGGATATTAAGCGCATGTGTCTATTAAGTGCATATTACCTGTTAAGCGCATACACTTTTTTTGTAATTAACCATGGCACACGGCCCAATGTGAGGCTTAAGACGAGACAAAACTACACATGGGAAGAAAAGCTGGAAGTACTGGAAAGTCAAGTGCTTACGTCTGCATCGAGATCTCCCTTCACTATGTATACAGCAAATCAGCCTTATGGATTGTTCATCACGAAAGATATTTCACTTAGAATGAAGTCAAATATCATTATATGCTGGCATGATGATCACGAACTATTCTATTACAACATAGTGACTCTGTGTTTAACACACCTTAATTATTTTCAGGCACATGCACCTAACAGATAGTATAATTTTTATAAAAGTTTTCTCTGAAAATTACAAGCGCATGCAGGTAACAATCTCACTCTATGGTATACTGAAGGCACTTTTGGGTTTGGTCATACCTAACCAATACTACCAAAGCACTGTGAGAGGTATAATTATTATAATGTGAAGTTGTCAATAGCTACTTTTTTGTGATAAATTGCAAACCTCCATGATCCCTAATATGCAGTACTACCATACTATATGATGCTCTGTAAAAGCATGTGATGATTTCTGCAAAACCACAAGTTTGTATAAGCAAATTTGTGAAACTGCCATATTATATAATATTATGAATTCTTTTATGAAAATGTACAGAATTTCAGCAGTTGCTATACTCTTGTTTAACAGGGTGCATAGGGAGGGGCCAGCAATGAAGAATAAATCTTGTATCTTCAATTTTTTTTGTAAATTTACATAAATTAAACTGTCAGAGTGACAAATTTATTTTGCTTTTGATAGTAGTTTTGCAACATAAATCTTTACTGTGTAAATCTTAAATCTTGTAAACCCTGTAGGTAATCTTTATGCAGACCTCTTGGTGATAGTCTTTGTACCTTTTAAGATCAAGATACTCTAATAGAACAGTGATATACTCAAACAAAACTAAATACCGTAAAGTCAGGTTGTTAAGTGCATGCACTTATAATTTTTGGAGAAAACATTTTGTAAAAATCATACTATTTGTTAGGCGCATACGCCTAATAAATAATTATGGTGAGTGTAACATGGAATCACTACGTTGTAATAGAGTAGTTAATAGTTTGTGCCAGTCACCACGCCAGTATGTAAGGATATTTTACTCCATTTCTGGGTGAAATCCTTTGTGATAAACAAGATTATCACTATCCAGATGGCTGATTTGCTATATACATAGTGAAGGGAGACCTCAACGGAGATGTAAGCACTTAAGACAGCACTTTTTCAGTACTTTCAGCTTTTCTTGCTGTGGGTAGCTGTATTGTCGCATTTGACCATGTGCACTTATCATCCATGGTTAACTACAAGAAATGTGTATGTGCTTGTGCGCTTAACAACCCGATTCTACGGTAATCACCTCCAACCCACATCAGTGGCATTAGGTGATGGGAAACAAGCACTATAATAATATAATGGCCAACACTAAAGAAACAAACAGATTTAAGGCAACTTGTAAGTCAACTGAAGAGATACAGTCTTCAAGTGACTGTGCAGAATTGTGAGTACCACCACCCCCCATATCTGGTGCCCAGACCACTTCTTTCTTTCAATTTGTGTGGGGCAGAGAAAAAAGGGTCTGGTGGATCTCCAATATAATTTTTGTGTAGCTGGATCTATAACTTTGGGGATCGTTGATTAGTGGTGATGAATAGCAAACGCCTGTTAAGGAACCAAAATGGGGCACGTTTACTTGGAACTCTGCACACATGCTATATATAGGGAATTAGTAAAACGCGGAATACGGAATAACGGAATTGCGGAATAACGAAATAAGCAAAACCAATCTTTTGCAGATTGTACAAATAGTTATATGCTCTATAGTGATTATACTTTATTTACCTTGTAACAGCTCTGCATGGCGCACCACGGCGGTGGATAGAACAGTAGCTGGTGAGCATTAAATGGGACGAGCACACAACCAATCACCCTAGCATGATCTACCTTCGCTAACTTTACTTATCTACACACTTGATTCAAACCTGAAGAGTTTTGAAATCCGTTTAAAGACACACAACCACTGGACTTCCCTTCTGAACTTTAGTGTGACTCTAATAAATTCGGTCGTATGCACATGAAGGGCAGCTAGTTTAACCTAAGAATAGAACTAGGTCTTGGCGTTTTGTAGCTATATCAACTAAGGAGTATAGATAAGTAAGTTTAGCGAAGGTAGATCGTTCTAGGGTGGTTGGTTGTGCGCTTGCTCGTCCCATTTAATGCTCGCCCAGCTGCTGTTTAGCTATCCATCGCTGTGGCGTGCCATGCAGAGCTGTTGCAAGGTGTAAATAAACTATGATTGCTATAGAGCATGTAACTATTTGTACAATCTGCAAATGATAAGTTTTGCTTATTTCGTTATTCCGCAATTCTGTTATCCGTATTCCGCATTTTACTAATTCCCCTATATATATCGCATTGTCACTTTGTTACAATAGGCCTTTGGTATTCAGTACCACTAATCAACAGTTGTAGATCTAGCTGCACAAAAATCATGCAGTACAATTATACTGTATAATTTATTAGGGACCACAAAGGAGTAGGCATGGACCATGAAATAACATCATCCAAAAACCAGCCTCAATATTCCTTTATGAGGAGGAGGCAGTATCAGTTAGGCCAAACAAGCCTTCAGATTGACCCAAAATGCTTTCAACAAGTTGCTACAAAATTTAAAAAAAATATTTAATGGAATCTTCTACTGACTGACTGAGTAACTGATGCCTTCATGCAAATGTAACTTGACAACAGCTAAGGCTACGGGCTTGATTTTTCACTGTTCGACGTTGCTTCAGCCCGAGAAGTGTCTTTTGGCATACCGCACTACATACAATGCATTCTTCATGGACTTACTAGTGTCCTCCTTTGTGTCCCATTCATCTTTTCTGACAGTGAAAAGCATCGATTTGGCGGTACCATGTGATGGCTTCTCTTTGTAACGGAAATTGTCTGTACCTTTCATAGTGGCTATTTTGATTGCAGACGTGCTTTTCGAACACTTCTTGATTTGTACGTACTGCTGTGCAATGGATTGAACATAGCCAACAATGAAGCATAATTGATACTTCAGTTTTCAGATAATTGATATAGCTGGGGCACGCGGTGCCATTTCAGATGCAGCATGCATGGGTTCACCAGTCATAATAATTATTTACAAAAAAAGTTAACAAACAAGGACACAAAATTTTTTTGAATTTTCAACTAGAGTAGGGACCATAGCACATCGATAAAAAGTACTGAAACAAGCTGGAGTATAGTGTATGATATTAAATCACAGTAAAACAATAAGAAGTGTTATTATCTTGAGCACAGTAGGAATATAACACTTCTTATTGTTTTACTATTTAATATCGTGCACTACTCCAGCTTGTTTCAGTACTTTTATCGATGTGCTATGGTCCCTTCTCTCTAGTTGAAAATTCCTATTACTTATCCTATTAGAGATCCACCAGACCCTTTTCTCCACCCCCACACAAAAAGAAAAAAAATTGGTTTGGTACGAGACTGTACTCCCTGGTCTTTGTGCTTGGAATTTAATATGACATCTTCATGCAATTCGAGCACTGCATCTCAAATACAAAGACTACAAGCACATATATACCATAGCCACACACATGAATCATACCTGGCGTTGTATTGTGAACACAGCATCCGAAAAAGACGAGATTTCACCGGTGTGTACCATCTAGAACAATCAGTGCCTTCCGCTTACTTGAAAAGGGCAAATGTTCGTGTTAAAACACGTTTTCAGTCACATGGGGTAACACGTGATGCCATATACTTGACTTGAGTAATCGCGTTATTCGTGTATCAAACATTGGAGAAACCACACAGGAGCACAGAACGCATGCCGGCATGTTTAGTCCGCACACCATCCCTCAAGCAATTAAGTCATAAGTCTCCAAGAAATAAATTTTTTTTTTACCACGAGATTGATAGAACAGTCAAATACTCTATTACAACATTCAGGGTATTGGAACTTTGTAAAATTCTCCCATCTGCAAAATTGCTGATACGGTATACGATCCCATAGCTAGCATGGTCTTGTATATAATCATTACTAAACAGTGACTACGCAAATTGTGCCTTTGTATGCAGTGAAGAAGGCCGGCAAGTAAAAGAAAAACTTACCCATCAATTGATTCCCCTGTTCATGGCAAACACGATGGTGAAAATTGTAGCTCCGTACCTCAATTTGTTGGTAAGTTACAACCATTTTTGTGGGCATTTGTAATTTATTTTCCCTATACTTGCTGTACAAACTGATTTTTCTGTTGTTGCTACTTTAATTTGTAGAGCTGTAGCTCTTAGAGTTATTGGCATATGAGGCTGAAAATGTGCCAGATGGTACACTTGACTAAGTAGATTATCAATATGCAATATACAGGAATTTGAAAAATGTGCGATTGTGTCGGGTTTTCGCAGATCCGGTCACATATGGCCTTGTATAGCTACACCTCACCTTTATGGTTAGACCAATACCACATGTGATATAGCTATATTATTGGGTCTTGATCATTAATTACTCATTGACAATCATCACTCACAACTCTTACAAACTCATGTGTGATAAGAATTATTAGAGATTATTTATTGCTACAATTTAGATACATAGTTATAGCTGTGCATAGCTATGTGTTTAATTTTGGATCAAACCTAAATTTTATAAATGTCCATGCACAGCTGCTTGCTGCATGCAACTTCCTTATCCCAGACCAGTCTCCATGTCATCCTGATAATATACTGTAACTCTGGATAAGCGGTCACCAGCCATTGGGAAGCCAGTGTGCATATTAATTATACTATGATAGTGGTGATTTTAATAGTAGATGAGAGTTGGGAAAATTTAAATGCTTTATACATCCATGATATCAACATGGAATCCAACATGGAATGTATACTAGGGGTGGATCTCCAGGATTTAATTAGCAAGGGGAGGTACACCAGGATAATATATTTGTATATGGAGAGGGAGCCTGGGGGCACAGTCCCCCAGAAGCTAAAGCTATGGACCTTATCTGCACTGACGTCACAGTCATAAAATGGCGGTGATAGTTGTGGGACTTTCGTAAAATTTGCATGGATGATTATGGGAAGAAAATTTTTAAACGATCATATCTCAGCCAAGAAAGAAGATATTGATCTCTAACCCTCAGGTATGGCTATAAGTCGAGTAAGCCACCAATGTTCGGCCACTATCGGTTCAGACGCGATTTTTCTTTAAACCCCCCAAAGAAAATTTCTGCTCTTGCTATACTTTTGGAGAGGTCTAGGCCATAAACTCCTACATGCAAAATTTCAGACCTGCGGCTTTCTTCGTCTGGCTGCATGCAGGAACTGCAAAAGTGACCTGTCCGAATGTTCTCCATTCTCGGCGGACAAAAGTATGTATCATCGGTCGAGTGGCACTGCTCGTAATGCTTGAAGCTGGTCAAGTCTTTCTGTGCTTGATATGAAAGAACAACCTTTATACTCTCCAAATATATGCAGATATTCGGCTTAGTCCTTTTTGGCTGTGAATTACAAAGCGGCTCCAAAGTCACCTCTGTCGTGCAATCTTAAATTTGGCCACATGTGAAGCTCGTGCAAATCAAATAGTTACCTATATCGAATTCAAAGCTATTTTTATGAGCATTGAGAGCATCAGCTACCGTTCAATATTAAGTAGATACATGCACGATGACCGCATCTTGATTTTTGCCCGAATAGCTACATTGCATTTAGGCTTCTCTGACAGTAGCAGGCTGGCTACTGCACCCAGAACACTCCAAATCCACTTAAATGGGGTTTTGACTAGCCCCTGTCTTTAAAATGTCAAAACTTTCTCTCCAAAATGTCCAGGACATTAGCCAGATCGAAAACACTCTAATAGAACAGTCACCTATTATACAATGGACAGATTTCATAATAACAAAAAAAATCAACCGTTGTCCCTAGCAACCTAAATTTTACATTGTTTTTAGGTGTCAATGTTTTAAGTCACCTCTCCAAGTTTTAAAAGGATAGCATATATAAGTCATGAGATATGACATTTTGAAGTTGCAATTTTTCATTACATTGTCAATGAGAGGGGCAACAGTTGCCCCTTCTCGGTAATCACACAAATCATGGGATTTAAAAAATGTCATATCTTATGACCTATATACACTATCGATTTAAACTGGGAAAGATTATTGTTTACATTTATACCTACAAATTATGTAAATTGAAATATATGTACTTTTGAATTTTTGGTTTTTGCATTCATTGAAATACCTGATTTTTGTGATTGCCCAGAAGGGGCAACTGTAGCCCTCTCACATAGATATGTATGGGAAATCACAAATTTCAAATTGTCATATCTTATGACATATATATGCTATCCTTTCACAATTTGGAGAAGTTACTTTAGACATTATCACCTAAAAATAATGGAAAATTCAGGTTGCTAGGGGCAACAGTTATTATTATATGCCATAAAGCCTTATTATGGAATTTGTCCATTGAAGCAGTCAGAAAATCTGAGGGCCCCTCCCAAGCATATTCACTTCAGTAAGACTATTAATATGTGAATTTCGCTGATTACAACGCTTAAATACTGATTACATGTAATAATATATTGGCTGATCGTTATATTAGAGTAATTGACTGCTCTATTAGAGTATTTCGATTTGGCTAATGTCTTGGACATTTTGAAGAGAAACTTTTGACATTTTAAGTCATCTAGGGATAGTAAAAACCTCATTTAAGTGGATTTGGATTGTGTATATGTGTGCTGGGTGCAGTAGCCAGCCTGCTACTGTCAGAGAAGCCTAAATGCAATGTAGCTATTCGGGAAAAATCAAGGTGCGGTCATCGTGCATGTATCTGCTTAATATTGAACGGTAGCTGATGCTCTCAATGCTCATATGAATTCAATATAGGTAACTATTTGATTTGCACGAGCTTCACATGTGGCCAAATTTAAGATTGCACGACAGAGGTGACTTTGGAGCTTTGTAATTCACAGCCAATAAGGACTAAGCCAAATATCTACATATATTTGGAGAGTATAAGAGATGCTCTTTCATATCAAGCACAGAGAAACGTGATCAGCTTCAAGCATTACGAGCAGTGCCACTCGACCGATGATACATATTTTTGTCCGAGAATCGAGAACATTCGGACAGGTCACTTTTGCAGCTCCTGCAGCCAGACGAAGAAAGCTGCAGGTCTGAAATTTTGTATGTAAGAGTTTATGACCTAGACCTCTCCAAAGGCATAGTAAGAGCAAAAAAAATTTTTTTGCGGGTGTAAAGAAAAATCGCGTCCGAACCGATGGTGGTCGAACATTATATTGAAGGGCTAGTTGATTCAAATGTTTCTGTGTGAAAAAAGCTTTGAACTTACATCAAGAGTCAAAAGAAAGACCACTGTGGTGTGGCACCATTAAAGGTTAATGATGTTGTAATCAATGATAGCTTAGTTAAAGCACAAACACTCAATGAGTACTTTACATCAGTATTTACTCCAATTACAACAGAGACTCTTCCAGAATTACATGTCCGATCTGCACCGGACATAAACCCTATCATAGTTGACACTAATGGTGTTTCTGAGCTGCTGCAATCTTTGGATATCCATAAAGCTTATGGACCTGATGGAATACCAGCCTGTCTACTGAAAGAAACTAGAGAAATTATTTCTCCCTCCTTAGCCTTCATTATTCAAGCCTCATTACAACAATGTTCACTACCTTTAGATTGGAAAAGGGCAAATATTGTACCACTCTTTAAAAAGGGTGATCGTTCTCTTCCTAGCAATTATAGGCCTGTTTCATTAACATGTATCTGTTCAAAACTGTTAGAGCACATTGTGTATTCACACATTTAATCCCATTTTGCTAAATATAATCTTCTGTGTGATCAACAACATGGGTTTAGACAAGGTCGCTCATGTGAAACTCAGCTACTATTGACAATCAATGACTTTGCCAAAAGCTTAAATAACAATGATCAAACTGATATCGTACTACTAGATTTTTCAAAGGCATTCGACAAAGTGTCCCATCAACACCTGTTCCATAAACTCCACCATTACGGTATCCAAGGTAATTTACTTGACTGGATTAAAGACTTTGTACTGCAGAGATCTCAGTGTATGGTGGTTGAAGGTCAACAGAGCCACTTAACAGCAGTTACCTCTGGTGTTCCTCAAGGTACTGTCCTTGCTCCGCTTTTATTTTTCTGTTTCATAAATGATTTACCAAATAACATATCATCCAAAATCAAGTTATACGCTGACGATATGTATTATACGCTGATAATGGCTGGGTTCCGTATCAACACTTTCTTTCAGCAGCATATTTAGACACCACAGAATTATTTCAGAGCTGTATTTCAGAAGTGCTTCAGTCCTGGCGCTATACTAGCGTAAATCGGATGGCTGCAGGTTCGAGGCTACCTAGGTCCAGTTATGGATTTTTTCTCCTTTCTCCAACTTTTCAAACACACCTTAAGTAGTTAAAGTCTAAGTAGCTAAAGTCTTTGAGCAGGCTGTAGGACCAGGTGTCCTACAGACCTTCAGCACTTGTGCTGTAAAGCATTAATAATTTATAAATACTGTAGAAGAGATATGCAAGCTAGATATCTGAAACTTCATGAATGGGATCCTGTTTGCGACCATGCCCATCAAATAAAGATCTATAGAGGTAGACTAATAGCAAAAAGGTAAGGTAGCTGCACACCCTTTGGCTGACTCGAGATATACTCTAATACAACAGTCACTCTAATACAACAGTCACTCTAATAAAACAGATATTCTAATAGAACAGTCACAAGTTACATTGTAGCTAGCTCTGCTACAACAAAAACTAAACGAACTAGTATTTAAAAAAATTGTTAATGTAAAAATGAAGTAGGGGTCTATGCAATAAACAAGAGATAAATGATGCATGCTATTAGCCATACCTATAGCTACTTGACATCTTCCCTCTTGGCTGAGATATGACCGTTCAAAAACTATCTGCCCATACAAATCAGGGAGGGTAGGTCATGATGCGTTGAAGCCCATGTGTACTATGAAGTGCTATAGTTTTATTAAATGCAGTGATACTATAATTATACCTGTTGGAAGCACTAGATTGCAATTATAATCACTGTTCCTGTGATATATAACTGTGACTACCATGCATCATCATTCATCAACACTATAAACCCCACTTTACCATAATGGCTGGGTTTTTTCAATTGAAAATCACACCATTGCAATCAACAAAATAAACTAGGACTGAAGCCTGTCGCACCCCTTCCTCTACTTTTTTTGTAGACTATTGGCTCACGTGGAATTCTTTCAGTACGTGTTTGTGCAATACAATTTCGAATTCACGTGGGCTTGTCTTACAATTATTTTTTCACGAAATTCGACTCGAAATTCCCCACAATAGCTACAGAGACCATTTTTATTTGTGTGACATAAGGGCCATTGTATAGACTCTTTCTTCTCAGCCCCCACACAAAACGAAAGAAAAGAAGGTCTGGGCATGAGACTACACCCCCCGGTCTTTGTAGTCTCGCGTGGCCAGACCACTTTTTCTCCGTCACGGCGCTTATCGATTAGAGATGATAAGCATCTACTCCGAAAGTAGCGCTTATAATCTCTAATCGATAAGCGCCATGACGGAGAAAAAGAGGTCTGGCCACGCGAGACTACGGTCTTTGTGCTGTGACACCATCATGCAATTTTACAATTCGAGCACTGCATCACACATAGCTACAAAAAAATACAAGCACATAGTATAGCCACCGACCTAAATCACACCTGGCGTTGTACTGTGAACGCAGTACCGAAAAAGACGAGATTATACCTAAGAGAATAATCCGTGCCGAGTTTGAAAAGGTAAATTTACGTGTTAAAACACGTTTTCAGTCGCATGGGGTAGCTAACATGTGGTGCCACGTGCTTGAGGAAAACGGGAACGGAAAACGGGAACGACCAACGGAAAATGTCGATTTTTTAATTTATTTATTTATTTTTTATTTTATTTTTTTAACCCGGGCTTGATGGACTGCCCTTGCCTACCACCCCCAGCACATAAATGGCCTGTGCTGGACAAACCGGGACTTTCTTAGTCCACGGCAAACTGAGACTCTGCCCGAATCAGCTCCACAATTGGGGGAGTCTTAACATAGTGACCGATGGATGAGCGGGCTCCGCGGATGCATTGTATGGAGGACCGCAAGAGAGAAAAAGATAGACAGCACCTTAACCACCACATGACAACAGAGTAATCATCGCCCCACTTGTTTGAAAGTTGATGAGCCAAGCGTTGATAAAAAACAGAAGCCTCATGAGCCAGACCACCAGAGGCAGACATTACTAGGGGGGTAAAAGAGGCATGCTCCTCCTCACGAATTCTCTGAGCATACGCACGTTTCTTAATGTTCTCGTGCCTCCGATAACAGGAGGCCAGTGATGAGGACGCATTAGAAGCAGCCAGAGGGTTGAACACCCGCACATCCACAAAACATCTTTCACTTCTTCCACCCCAAAAACCATTCATGGCGATGTCAAGACGGGCACCATCTTGGATATTGGCAGAAGCAGGGTAGTCCTGCTGTGAAACCGGCTGGAGCTCTGGTTCAACAGCTACCTGAGAGCATACTTCAGTCAACAGGGTAGCAGTTAGATCTCTGATCTCATTGTGTCGGATAGAAGGCAAGCCACCCTTGGGACAGGATAAAGCATGCTCCACTGAAAAGGAAGTCCCACATGCACAGTGAGCAGGAGTCCGCTGAGGAGACCACCCATAAGGTAGTGCCACGGCATCGTGAAATGCCGACTTATGCAGTGCAAAGCCATGTTCCTGTAGGGGCCGGGTGGTAAGCTAGTTGGAGGCCCCTTTGGTTGAGGCTAGATCTAAAGCACGTTGAGAGGAGGGATTTAAGTGGGTACGCAAACTGGAAGATCTATCCGAATAGTTGGAAGATTTGGAATTGCGGATTGCGGACTTGCGAGATAGCTGTTCTGTTTTAACAATAGCGGAATTGATACCCCGGTCCAGAATGAATTGTGAAAGAGGCTCAGTAATGTGACACGAGGCTGAATATTCCTCAGCTGCAATAAGAGTTGGGTTTATGATACCCAAAACAACCATATCGAGGTGGAAGGGCAAATAATTTACGGATTGTGTCATTTGGTGGAGAGCAACCCATCAAAGTAGGGATAAGTACCAGCCGGATGTTGTCCTCAAGGGGTTGTAAAGCCTCTGATATGTTTGGAGTAGTGCGACAAAGGTAGAGCCAATGGCTTGACAAGCCATGAGTGAGAGCGGAATAAGCAGCATGCGGCTGAACTTGTGCGAACTTGGCAAGCCGTGTAATCTCTGCTGACCAACCAACAACCTTGTCCCTCACAAATTCCTGGACATAAGCGTTTGAACCAATGGCAGCCCCAAGGTAGGGACGGCCCGCGGAAGTAATTTGAACATCAGTATCTGAGAACAGAGTAGTAGCAATTGAATGGAACCTTTCCTTAGAAACTAACCAAGTTTTAGGAGCATTCACAAAATAGCCAAAAGCAGGTCCCTTAATACAGAGCTGATTCCACCAGATGAGCAAGTCCTGTATACTGCCACAAGCACAAGCATCATCAGCATACCAGACCTGGTCCACTGTCCCATGAAGTTGATTGATTAAAGGCACTGTAGCAAGGGCATACATAGGCATAGCTAGTGGGTCTCCCTGTGTAGTACCCTCCTCTGATAAAATAACCTCCCCAGAAACAAGCAAAGAGGCTGGAGACCTATAAATATTGATCAGAATAGTGGAAAGTGGCGGGCACAGTTGTCTGATGTTGTGTAGAGCCACCAAACGGTTCAGCGAGTTAAAGGCATTGGAGGCGTCCACCAGCAACACAGCCTCAGTGCTTCCTTCCTCAAAAACCTTTCGGACAGCATGAACCGCAGCCTCCACCCCAGAAAGTTGCCCCGCACAAAGTTGGTGTGAACCAGCTGCCTCCTGAATGTCATCCCGCAGGATGACCAGCACAGCCTTAGCAACAACACGTCTCATAACTTCGCACACACCAATAGGCCGCACCCCAGGATTTTTATCCAAAGCAATGAGGCCACACACCAAAAAAGGCGAGAGCAAATCTGGGGAGAGGAAAACAGTACATAAACGACAAGCAAATGAGGACATTGCAACACACAATTCACCTGAAGCAGAGTGGAATGAGGTACAAAGTCGACGCCAACCACGAGCGTCGATCCCAGAGGGTCCAGCCGCACCAGATGTTCGCAAAGCAGCAGACCTGATAACAGCAGCATTAAGAGAAGAGAATATAACAGGGTGTACGGATGGTGGGTCAGCCCAATGCTGTAGAAGACACTTAGGATCCAAAGGCTGAGCTGGAGGATGTTTAGCCCACAGAACATCGCGAACACAATGGCCGGGAGAAGCAGAATCAGCTATCTCATCCAAGTTTAGAACTCCACCACGTTGGTAACCTGAGACTAATCGTAAAGCAGCCTTGGTTTTACCCTCAAACATTAGCTTAGAAAAGTTACGTACAAGTTGTGCCTCACTTAGTTTTGGTAAATGGCTCTTGAGACGACCCTGTATAGCTCCTCCCTCAGTAACCAGTTCAAGTAGATTCCCATCCTTCCACTGTTTCAGCCGCTGCTCCAATAGGAGAGTGTGATCCTTGTCCTTAGATGTGCGGCTTGGCTTCTGGAGCAGCAGTATACAAACCACAACAATTGCCTTAAGGGCGACAGATTCCAGGGAAGAACCCTCACCTACAGCACGAAACAAACGAGCCAGTTCAAGTACAAAAGCCTTACCAGCTAAACCCCGTGGAACTGCAAAACTGTTCTTCTTCCAATGTATCACTTCCAAATAAACTTTATCCAATTCTGAGATAAAACAGCTTCCATCAAGATTCCCCCACTGAAAGTTAGGCTGAACTACACATTGAAAATCAGGTAGGTCAACAACTGACGAATTGTTCATTAGAATGTCGTTGGAGTTGTTAGAAGTCAAGCAGGGGGCGTTAGGTTCTTCCTCCTCGTCAAATTGCGCGACGGATGAGGGACTTTCCTCCCGGAGAATTGAACTCTGCGGATCCAAACTGGCCCTCGAGCTGGCCTGGAGTGTCGCATTTGGTTCAAAACGGCAACGACGCCTGCCCATCTCATCACGATAAGACACCAAAAACTTCGATATGGGCTGGTCTTGGTAGCGAATGGTTGTCTTCCAGTTCTTAGAAGAAGCTTTACCCGCTTTGCGTTGAAGGTCACATGGAGTCAAAAGGTCCCCATTGAGCCGAACACAACGACTGGTGCCACTGGACAGTTCCTTGGTTATCAACTTCGCTTGCAAAGTCCCACATACTATGTCGACGGCCTCCAGAGTTGAGCGACTCTCCAGAAAACCAGGGAGAGAATCGACCATTACGATTCCCACAATCGGAAAAAAAAACAGATTTTACAGTACAATGTTTTTTTTTGCATCTAATAGAGCAGGAATCCGCATTAAAATACTCTAATACTAAGGCCACTCCAACAAAATTCCTTGTTTCCCATTTCATTGGCCTTAAAAATACATGCGGGGGGTTCATTATCCATGACCATAATTCATTATAAATATTTCCACTAATTTTCGAAATTCATATCTAACTTACAGATAAGAATACAGTAGAAATATTTAAACTAAGAACCTAAACAGTGAAAAGCTAGCTAAAAGGGCTTACTGGATTCTAAACTAGTTACTGCTATATATGCTGCGTATGCAGCAGCGGCGGAGGAAGTAGTTGATATGAGGGGGGGCTGGGCTGACCCAGACTTATTTTTATAGTTTGGTAAGGTGAGACCAAAAAAAAAAAAAAGAAAAAAAAGGTCACAACCAACTGACAAGAGCTTTTCACCTCACCAGCTACCATTTCTAGCTGATAAACTACATAAAAATCCTTTCATAGCTCGCTACACACTGAATACTTTATTAGAGTGACTGCTCTATTAGAGTATCTCGATCTTTATCACGGGTTTTCAGCCCCACTCCAAGAAAGATAATTTCGGTGTGATATCATTCTGAGGGGGGGGGGGGCTTTAGCCCCCTAGCCCCCCCCCCTTTCTGCCGCCTATGCTATGCAGTCACAGGATAAATAATGAATATTGACAGCAAAAATGAATGACCATGCGGGAAGAGAATCTGGATGCGGGCGGGAAATGGGAAACAATGAATATTCTAGGAGTGGCCTAATAGAGCAGTCAAGAATGTTTCCAGGGACCCACATTGATGGCCTGTGGCTATAGCTGTCATGAATATAGACTTCTGATGGTGTGAAATATTTAAGTAATAGCTATAACAAAGGGTGCTCATGATCATGTGAGTTATACATTTACCTCGTGTTAGTATGGTCATAAGTATGGTGTTGGCTTGGACCCTATTTGAATGTGTGCAAATGATGTTTATGATATTAATTTTTTCATAAACTGTGATAGATTGAGCTATTAGAAATATTTGGGGTTTCATTGAATAGTCACAATATTCAGCTAGGCTACCAGCAGACAACAGAACTTGATAGGACAATCAATTTTATGAGAAATATGCATGATTATTTGTTGGCATGTGAAAGAGCTTTAAGTGGGATAGAATTATACAGAACAGAATAGCTATGAATGGTCATCTTGTATAAACAAGATCCTTGGAAATTTATATGCTTCTATAGCTTTTTTGTACTGATCCCATAGAAATGGATAGTTTAGGCAAAGTACTTTCCATCCAGCTTGCTACAAGCATGTTTCAAGCAATTGAAAAAAATATATGGGAAAATACTGTAGATGCTGGGACATTAAGGGTTAATATTTTTGCTCTTGCATGATCATAAACAGCAGATAACTTTTGCCACATATTCTTCAGTTTTGCTCAGTCATTAGCACTAGAGGACTTAATAGAGCAGCAAGAGTAACTATTGAAGCTAAGCAGTATTAGCAGAGGAGCAAAAGTTGCTGACAGTATACATAGTTAAGTTGCAGTTTGTACATAATATTGTAGTAGCATGCAGCAAGCCGTTTAGTTATACAGGTATAGTTAGTAGGAGAAAGAGGAGCAGCATCTTTAACTGAAAGGCATACTTTTCATACAGCCTTACAGGTTTTCAAGATTCTAAACAAGATTTCTCCTACTTATTTACATGGTACTTTTCATATGCTGTGAATGTTACTGGTTACTTTGGTTAGAACTAGTTATGGAAAACAGTCTTTGGTGTACAGGTGTACAGCCATTTGGAACAGATTATGAAAAGCACTGCAAAGTGCTAAAACTGTGAAAGATCTTAAAGGATTATTTTGCATGTTGTAATTTTGTTTTGTTGTGCAAGTAGGTGCTTATAATTGTATCGTTTTATTGTGCTCTAGCTGAAAAACAACCTTTTTGGCTGATGCTATTTTTCCTGATTAAAAAAACTTTAGCAATATAGCAGTGTGTAGGCCTGCGCCTATTATGCCGGCATAATCTTGAGAATAATAGGTCACCAATTTCGTGAGAATAATTCGGGAATTATAGGATGGTTACAAGCATAATTTTAGAATAATCGGACGACCACTGAAATAATCGGTGAATTAAGGGGCATGTTTCTTCTTGATTACCTAGAAGAAAGAGTTTAAGCCACTACAAATGATTTAAAACTGACAGGGGTGCTGGCTGAAAGTCTCTAAAGATCGATATACTCTTAGAACGCTCAAATACTCTAATAAAGCAGTCAGATTGTTTCATGTTAACAATCTGCAGCCAGAATCAGGGATTTAACTGCATGATTCATCTGCACTTCTGAAACCTGTACATCTTATACCAGTGTATCTTCTTCAAGTCTTTGAGCATTATTATTAACTTAACTTAGTAGCTATACAGTAGTTACAGCATATTACTATAATACACTAATAATTAAATACACTTGAATTATTACTGTAGATAGCTATTCTAAGTCTGCTGTAACTATTATGGATAGAAAAATGATGTGTAAGGTGGAATGCTTCAAATATGGCTATTAATAATTCAGACAAAACTACTTATAACAGCATCTTGAAAACTAAGCGACTAGCCACAGATACTGAATGAGAATAATTATGGAATAATAGGCTGGATACAAGAATAACAAAAAGAATAATAGGAGAATTTTTTGGGAAATTCTGGAAAGAATAATAGGTGAAATTTTGAGCATAATAGGCTCAGGCCTAGCAGTGTGACATATTCCATCCCATTCTGGAAAGTAGGTATATAGCTATATTAGACTCTATTCCAATGTTTATGCTAGTATGAATATGAAAAACAATATATACGTATAGTTGGTAGATGGAAAATTTACATCAACTACATATCCAATTTAGCTAGAGGTTTATCTATCTCTCCATCCTCAACAAAGGCAGAACACCAAAAGTTTCCCCTTAATAATCAAAAAATATTTGACTAACTGTATTCATTTATTGAGGACTAGTAAAGAACTGAGTAAAATAGCTTACACAATCACCTAAAAATTCATCTTGCTTGGAGCAGTTATCTACCAGAATACTATGGCAATTGCAACTGTTACTTAAAACAGGCAGACAGTCCACTCATATAATATAATGTGTTGAATGTCTGTCTGTCTCTACATAACTATGTGAAATCTTGTCAAATCATATTTCAAACTTGAGATGTGAAAAGCTGTGCAGAAAAATTAAACTACATCTAGGTACACCTATATAATAATGATAGCTACAGTGTATTGTGACATTATGCATATCCATAACTGTGCTATATATCTACTGTATATATGTTAAGCAATCATAGTGTATGCCTGTAGCTATGAATAGTGCTGCAAATTAAGAAAGGATGCATCCTTTCTTTTTGTTTTCAAGTTCTATCATTTTAGCCTCTAGCTCAGCAAGTTTTTGTTTTTGACGATTAAAATCAGCATCTTTCTGCTTCTCACACTCTACATTCTTTACTTCCAATTGCACCTGAAGCTCTTTTTTCTGTTGCTCAAATTGCCTTTGCTGGTCTTCAAAGTGTCTTTCCTTCTCTTTTAGTTCACTTTTGATACGAACTTCCTCTGATTGTGCTTTTTTCAATTCACTTTTTATATGAGCTTCTTCATCTTCCTTCTTTTTAAATTCTTCTTGCTTCTTGCATTTTTTCTACACAACAAAAGAATTGTGCATTTTTGCATTCAAATATATATAAAATAAGGTACAGAAATATTTTGTGATTATATAGTAATTATGTGAAACTGCAGCGTTATCATATTAATGATTTAATTTCATCACATTAGTATGCTTACTAATTAATTCTAGCAAAATTTATGACATCTTCAGAATATAACATAAGCAATCTAGTGTAAGCAATCAATTATCGACCAACACCTATTTTCGATGTCTAGTATAATCATATAGAATCTGGATTCAAGCACACAATTTTTGGGTACACTAAGTTGCCCCGTGCTGCTTTGTTTCCTAGCAGTTAAAATCAACTTCTATCACATTGTACTGTTCGTAAATGACAAGAGGTTTGTTTCTGACTTAGTTTTTCTGCTATTCTTGGCATGAAAATGGTATTAGTAGCATACTGAACTTTGTTTCTGTTGTTGTAGAGCACTGTGCCTTACAACAACAGAAACAATGTCATGTAGAGCACACATGACATTCAACTTAAGAAGAGATAGACTGCAGTTATTCAAAAGGCTCTAGTGATAGGCTCTGCTGGAATAATCACCCTTACCAGTGGAATAATGTTTGTTTACACATATACACATCTGTTTTTAAGAAAGTTACTACTTATAGGACTTGGAATTTGTGTCCTTTGTACTGTTTAAGGCATATGGATTAGTGGCTGTACAGAAATGGGCTTATGTGAGCAAAGAAGACAGATTGACCTGCTGTGGTAGATAGAAGTGATGAGCAATGGAGATACCTAGGAGGAATAGCTCAAAAAGTAAGGTGAATCAAAATGAAGTCTTATGAGGCTACCTAAACAGCAGAAGGAAGAATCTTTGTAATTTAAAATACACTCACTTTCAGGCACCATCAACTACAGTACACTTGGTTTTTAGAGGTTTGCAGGCTTGTCACATGCTGTCAAGTGTTAAAGATACGTTATTTACACTGAGCAAGGTATACATAGTGGATAAGAATCCCATATACAGTGGATAGAAGTTGATGGTTATTATTTAAGGACAAAGAGCTTGTACATCATTGTTTATATACATTGTTGTATGGCAGGAAGCAAAGTAGTTACAGCTCTTTTCAGTGGCACCAGAAATACTACTGACCTTTGTAACACCCTTGATGAAATAGTAGTGCTGTGTAATTTGGTAGGGTAGGCCACACAGCAAATTTGATTAAGGGTGCTCGCTGATATTTGAAGCTGTTTAAGTGCCAGCCCAGACACCACATGCGGCTGTTGTATCATAATTGGCATTAATACGCATACTTGTTTAAAATGTGTGTTTAAAGCATTAAACTAAAATCTTTGTTTTATTAGAAATTGATCTGAATGTATTTTACAAATTGGTCATAAGATTTACTTGAAAGTTTGGTGGAATTACAATTGGTACTGGTAGATTATTTTGTACTTTTGGCAAGATTTAATTTTGAATTGTGCCAAGCGAAATACCTCAAACCGAACGATAATTGATGTATTCAAGTTAACGAGTGGATGATAAACAATGTTGACTGTCGATAATTGATGCTGTACACCACTTTCTTTGGTCAGATGAGACTGAAGAATGCCACAGCCTGGTGAGCTGGTATGTTGTGGACACCTAGCTGGCTATCGCTGGGCATTAAAAGTTTGTACATATATTGTTCTAAATGAGAATCCGTTAGGTTGGCATACAACACGGCCGATATTTAATTGCTAATGCCAGCTACAGTATGCATGGGTATACTGTATAAGTGAAAGAATATTATGTGAATAAATGTGAGAAAAAGGGAGAAAATCTTTGGGAAATGATGGAAGAAATAATCAGTAAATTTTCAAACATAGTAGGCTTAAGCATAATGTGGAATACATGCTTTTTGCACATCATGTCACAATTTACTTATTACGAAGTTTACAACACAGTTGTTGTGGTCTATGAATGTATGTGGAGATACGTATCACAGTTTTAATAAGTCTAGATCTAAAGTAATACTACACAAACCAAAAATATATTTAATGTACATGATACATATATAGCATACAGTACAGTAGTGCTGTATATTAGGGATCATGAAGAACTGCACTTTTCCAGCCACCCTAAAACCGATGGCTGGAAAAGTGTGATGGCCAATTTCCTTTCATGACAGCTTGGCAGCATTGGTTAGGCACAGTGTTGTATTTTTCATGATGACTGGGTTGATTGCAGAGGCGCTTCTCCTACTGTCCTTTGTGTGCAATGGGCTGAACATAGTTGAAAGCAACATGTAATGGCTACTTAATGTTTGAGTCAATAATTGATAGCTGGGCATGCATTCAGATGAAATATTAATTCTGGTGGTGCCATTCTTTCTTTTGATGCTGTATGTGCAGGTTCACCAGACATGATAATGTTACAAAAAAGTAAACAAACAAGTATAAGGGAATTTTAAGCTTATACTTGTATATATAATATAACTTGACATTTACACCATGACTAAAACACGAAATAAGCACGGTATGACCACCAATACTATAAACGAAAACTTAGTTTTACAAATATGGTTATTTTACAACTGTATGCACATTGTACAAGTAGGAAATGTACCTCATATTTTTGTTTTGCTTTGTACGCCCTTCTTGCCTACATAACACAAAATACAGTGGAACACAATACATACAAAAGCAATATCAGGCCATCCACCAGAACATCACTGATTCTTGTCAAACAAGGTCCTTCATAATTAGGGCCAGTTTAAGCTCGCCACACCACCCAGAAAAGGCAGTTCTTAAAATCAGCCTTGAGTAGTTTTACTAATGCTAAGGGTCAATCAATAGTATGGTAGTGTAGCTATCCTCTGGTGGTGTTAGCTTGATTTTGCCTGATGTGCAATTTGGATCGGGTTTTGCAAAATCTAGGCATATACTACTTAATATAGGACTTGGAAATTAACATACCATTGCAGCCATTTCTTAGCAACCACCTTCAATTTCACAACTTTATTTCAGTTTGGATTTTTAGGGGAGTGGGGGCGCACCTTTTATTATGGCTTAACTGTTTTGTGTATATATAGATTATCATTTACCTGTTGAATTTGCATGCAGGCCTCAAATGCTTTTACCTATGTTTTTCTTCTTTACAGAATAGTGGAAAGAAACATAATATGTTTTTACTATGTGTTATATTGTATTGATGTGTTGTATTTTTACTACTGTGATTGTATTAACTAACTGTAATTATATAGGATGAATGCTCTATTAGAGTGACAGCACTATTAGAGTATCTCAATTGTGAACTTTCTTGTTGTTTGCACCTTTTGTAATTTCGTATTATAACTCCATGGCAATTATTCCAATTCCCTCCAAAAGACACTGTTGTGATGGCTATTCCATCTTCAGACAGATTCTCAACTTATTGCTTTAAGTGTAGGTGTGACAACAGATAGTAAGATATTATTTAATGGTTATGACATTGTGAATGTATAATCAGATTTGCACATAAATTGGGTACTGGAATTTGCATTGAGGTGCTCTTAACTTGACTGTGCAAAATTTCAGTAAAATCAAATAATGTATTTTGGTTTTATAATGGTTTTTACAAAGTGTGTGAAAAGGAGGAGAAAAAAACACCAAAATTTTGGTTGCTCATTTCGATTATATTAGTTTAGTAATTGTTATATAGATAACATTAAATTTTGATGTATTCATACAGTATTAAGTAGAGGTGTGCGATGACTAATTTAAACATATCTCGATATTTCCTTTGAACTTAATTATCTTGATTATCTAACATATCTTGATAACTGAAACAGTTATTCATTTTAGTGAACAGCCAATATTATAACCAATAAAGTGAGCAAATTGCAATTTGAAGACTAAAAAAGTGAAAAATGTGAATCTTAACACTGTTCCCAAGTGATAGGAGAGTTGGAGCCCCCGGGATGTACCTACACCATTAGGTATACAAATAATATAGAAGTTTACTATTATCTAGATTAATAAATCTATCATCCTTATCTCAATAAGTCTTATGATATCTCGATAATCGAATATATCTAGAGAATCGCACACCTCTAGTATTAGGATTACTTATGCTAATACAGCTCTGTACACAGTTACTCTGTCTACATACTGCATGTATAGTGCTACAGTTACATATGTAATTGTTACCCGGTCTGCGAAAAGGGCTCTTATAGCCTTTCCAATTATCCATGTTTGGCTAATCATAACTCCTAATCTACTAAAGCTATCACCATGTAATTACACCCACAGCTACTGCCAGGTTAGGGTTGTTGAGTGACCAAATTGTAGGCTTGTACCATATTCACCAGTCAAGTTATGGGTTACCATATATATGCAATTGGAAAGGCTATAAGAGCCCTTTTCGCAGACCGGGTCACAATTAATGAGTCAGAGATCTTCTGTTACATGTATGTACTGTAACTTACTGCTGCATCAAATAATTCAGCAATCCCAGTTCCAGTTTTGGCAGAGATTTCATGCAATGGTATATCAACAACTCTTTCAAGTCCTTTAGCTTCATCAAGTATTTTCTTCTTATTGTAGTCACCATCATCACACTGCAACATGCAGACGGTTACATTGACAATTCAGTTCACTAATGGTATAATACTCCAACTTCCATGATTTAATGGAATGTATAATACCATTATACAACTGGCTTGAACAAACTATCACATATTCCTCACAGCATATTAATCTGGGAATACAGTATTACTAAATTAAGGTTTGTCCATGCACTACTTATATCCTCTGCTTACAGTGTATATATGTGACCAGATCTGCAAGAATCCCATAATTATGTCAGCACATTTTTCAAATTCCATTTTGTTCCATTTTCTTTATCTAGATAGCTGGTCAACCAAAGTTTCAGCTCTAGAAGCCAAGAACTTTCGAAGTTGCAGTGCTTCAAAGTGGCAACAACAGAAAACTTGATTTGTACAGTGACAATACAAAAAATAAACTACAGGCACTTAATTATAATAAACAATCATAGCTTATGAATGTAGTCCTATACCAAGATGCAGCTTACACCATTGCATTCTCCATAAACAGGCGAATCCATTGTTGGGTAAGTTTAGCCTTCCAGGTCCTTACTACGACCAGGGCAAAGGCAAAATCGTGAGAAAAAAATGATAGAGAACCGCTTATCCAAAGTAAGGCAGATTAATGTTCATATGTTCTGTCTCTTTGGGAGCACTGACAAGGAACAAAAAATTTGGAACTCTTCTCACTTTGGAAATCACAATGCTACCAAGGTTTTGGTGTTATCACCTTCCTTCATCATAAAACAAGTGCTTAAAAAATTTACGGATTTTTAAAACAATTTTGTAAATACTTCACCCATTGCTTTTATTGCATTTTACTTTAAAATTAGGCTTGTGCGAACATATGGGATTCTCGCAGATCTGGTGACATATGTGCTGGACGAGATGGGACACTCTAGGTGGAGCATGGTCATTTAGTAACGTAGTTCCAACACTTTTGTGGGCTCTGTGAGACCCTACATGTTTTTTTTGTTTTACTTCCACTGTCTTTCTCATACATATTTACATGCTATTAATTGCCTACCCATTGCCATATACCTATACGAACTAGACATGTGTCAATCCGTAGCTTAAAAGCACTTTAAGCAATTATTTTGAAGTGCTTACAAGTATTTGTTATTGTGCAGCATTTGTGTTTGTGTTGGTACTTAATTGCTTATATTTATAAGCACTTTTAAAGCACAAAAGCTGCCAGTTCTCCCTCCCTCCCCTTTCTTCCGCTCTTTCCTTCCTCCCCTCCTTTATCCAAAAGTCTTTGATTCAATGAGCTTCTCATGCAACAGTGATAAGGTGCATTCACACACAGCCTAGCAGACATGACATTTTACTCTCTTGTTACTATGGCTTCTTGCATTATTATAAGGCTGAATTATTAAGGACAACAACCATTTTCCACAGAATGGCAGAGAAAAAGCTACATACTTTCTCTATTTAATTACTTTGACTTACTGGGATTGTCCAAACAATCTGTCAAGATGTCCCAGATGTCCCATCTTTAGACAGTAAATTTTAAGTAATTAAGTAATTATATCAAGCACTTTTATTGTGCTTCACTTTGTACTTGAAGTATTACTCAATTGCAGCATTTGTGCTGTGCTTGTACTTAAGCTCTTTTACAGGTGCCTGAAAAGTGCTTCAAGCTCTTGGCCTAAGTTCTTGACCCAAGTCTGGTACACCATGCTTGTAGTATGCTAGTCCCAATGAAAAGAACAATTACGATGTTTGGAAAATATAAACAGTAGCTTAACTATCTAAAGACATAGCTAATGATCAATTGCTGAACTGTCTTCAGGGTGACTTGTAACAAACGTATCTGAATTCTCTGCTGGGTAACTTTTTGTAGCTGAGAGTGGCTTGCTCATGGCTGATCTCTTTACAGGATGACCTTAAATGTAGCCGAAAGTTCTAATAGGGTGACTGCACTATTAGAGTATCTTGATTGTGTACTGATTACATTTAGTTTGTTTTTGCATTAGAATTCAATACCTTTTTCCAAACTAAAAAAGGGTCTTCTACAACATTCCTATTTTCAGCTTATTCCTTTCTTCAGTTTCTATAATAGGCATGTTGCTTTTATTCACAAAGCAAGATTGTACACCTGTTACACATGGTTGATATTTTTGTTATAACTCAAAGAACATCATCTTTATTTCTATCAAACCATGCACTTTGCACTACAACTACAGGTATACACACTAATTTTGAAGTCATTCCTTCAAGTAGTTTTCTGTGGCAAAAAATCACATTAATTTTGTGATTTTCAAAATTGCACATAGTGTAACTCACTTATTCTTTGTTCAATCTAACTTTAGATGCACATTAATACATAATGCTCTTGCTATCCTCTAAAACTGATAAAGCACATGTGAGCTATAGCAGTTTTTAAGTGTTGTAAAAAGTAGAACATGCACAAGAAGAAGCATCTTTTGCTGTCATCTTATACATACTACTGTGGTGTACGTGTGCTGCCACTATATAAATGAATTTTTAGTAGCCTAAACTGCTGTACAATAAATCACCAACAATGCACATATGTAAACATTTAGGTGCTGTACACACGCACAGTAATGTTTTAAATTGTATACACATAGATGTAAACAGTTTACATGTACCTTATTTCCGGCGAGCAAAAATTGAGTAGGATAACCATCAACTTTTTTCTTAATTAAATCAATAATATTGTTGGCTTCAGTTAATGTATCAAGATTGTTCAAGTCAAAGACCACTATAGCAACTTCACATTTATCACAAACCATCTGTGTTAGAAATATTTATAATAATTATGCAGATTTTATAACAGCTGTATGTACTGTATGTATGTACCTATTCACATTTAAGATGATGCTACAGACTTTGAAACTTTGGGTGTGATCAAAACTGGATATGGGTGCATGGTCAGATCTTAGAGGGAAATATGTATATACGCCAATGCAAGGTTCCACAACCATAATATTATTTTTGCTAAAGACAACCAATTTATGAAACAGCCTTCAAAAAGGCTAAGGTTAATAATCATAGTGGCCAAGAAACAACTATCATGATGCATGTTAATATGATAATCACATTAAAATTGACCAGCAGTACTAAAATCATTGCAACTACTTAATGGTCACTACCTTTGATTTGAAACAGAGCTTTTTGAAGTCATTTAAGGTTCATCTTTTTTTGTATAGTTTGTATGAAATAGCCCATTTTCACACAAGGGCTAAGGAATGTGGTGGGTAATAATTACGATTGCCCAACATCCGGTGTCCTCTAAAATGTATTGAAGCCTATGGGAGTGAGGTAAGAAATCTTCATGGGAGCCTAAACTGTACCGTTTATTCTTATTATGAGAGCAAAATTGTAATCTTCAGGTTGTTAGCATCACGATGGTATATCGTTTGTGAAGATTTGCTGTGTTGTAAAGCGGAAAGAAGTGACTTTAGCATGGCAGAAGACTCTAGTGACTTTGTTTTCAGCATCTAGAAAGTCTACTTAGTGAGATAAACTTTGTTACTATGTTTCTACAAGGCTGGGAACAGCGCTATACAAAATTTTATCGCTGGAATAGGCGATCTTTCATCACTGTGATTTTATCAATGCTAGGCGATTATTTTGCCAGTTACAGTAGGTTTAGTGGCCATGTTTTGTTGATTAACGATCCTCTATACTTATAAGAGTAAAAATACCTCACTCTAGGAAAGATGCAGCCTTTACAACTTAAGATATCACTAACATCTGACACAAGATTGCTGATTTCTCGATCACACCACAGCATATCTTTCCAATTTTCACGTCATCGTTGTAGTATTGTGGCTGCTATAAAAGTACGTTCTTATAATAAGAATAAATGGTATGGTTTGGGCTCCCATGAAGTGTAAAGACCTTAGCCCCATAGGTTTCAATACATTTTAAGGCCTCCCAAAGGACACCGGATGTTGCACAATGTGTAATAAATTAGTATTCATTATCATACCGTGAATACTTTAGCTTGCGTGGAAATGGACTATTGCACTTACACTCTGTTTTGGGGCCTGCCTAATTTTGCTGAATGTCATTTAGAGTGTAAATCAATCACCCTCATTAGTAAGGCTCAAACGAATAGTGGTTTACTGTTTTCGAATATTTGCTCAGCTCTAACGAAATTAGTCGAATAATTGGTGTAAGGTTTCATTGCAATTCAGTAATTAAGGTGGCTACTACCACCAAGAAGCCTACGAAAAACCACAAACAGCTTTGTGGCTTCGTATGAATAACTTTATTAAGAAAGAGATGCCATAATGCCCTTTCTGAAAGGATTATCACAGTAATACTGTGATAGAAAGTGATTGTAACAAAGTAGAAGTACCTGGAGTAAGCCACAAATCCGTACGAAGTCTTGTGCTTATGGCGATTCACTGTGAAATTAGTACATCTTTACCAATTAGTGGCTGCCTAATTCTATTACTACTCTTCGCTTTATCGCTATAGTCCTTTCCTTTTGTTACTTTCATTAGCATCACCTTCTACTTCGTTAATTACTGAAAGCCAATCATGTGTCACCATATAAATGATCATGTGCGAATAATCGTTTGTTAATTTTATTATTTGGCTACAAAGCAAACGAATATTAATCCGAATATTCGGCTAATCGTTTGAGCCTTAGACATACTTAGTTTTCTCATCACAGCCTTACTCATATTTCCTCAATCTTAAATCCAATACTAAAAGTCACCCCAAGATGCTCAATCTATCTACTGTAGTGTGGAAAAATTTGTAAATTCAAAACTAACAATGCACTTTCGAAAATATTTTTTTGTAGTTTATCAGAACCAAATACAAGCACCAATATTACATCTTAGGAGTGAAAATCACGGTGAAAAGCAAAAAATGAAGCAACGAAGTTGATATGCAAGTGTTTGGTTTTAAACTTTATCAATTAGCCATACATAATACTGTAGCAATGTACTGGGTCACTGGAAGGAAAAGATGATTCAACACATAGCTACCACAAGGAACACCACAAGTCTTGAAGTCTGCTGTTGATATTTTGCTGGTCATTGAAGTCTGCTGTTGATATTTTGCTGGTCATTATAATGAAAATACACAAAAGGTATAAGAAAACTAAAAAAAATTGTTAGAACATGGACTTGAATTACTGACCCCTAACTTTGGAGTACCATAACTTACCACTAGCTGTATGACCACTGTTTGCTGTCACCTTCTCTTGATTTTACACTTAACCCTTAAAGCCGCATAAAACTTTACAAAATGCATGCACCGTATCTGCATAAGCCACTATAGTGGCTATTGATATTGATCGATCGATAACTTGTTTATAGAAGGATACATGGACTTGCAATAAGATTTTCATAAGCTTTTGTCACAAAGAATAAAATGGTGCCCAAGTAATACCAATTCTGATGCTCCTTCACCAAGTTACATCTGTATGATGGTTTAAACACAGGGGTGTAATGTTGCAGAGAAGAAGATATCTTTGAGCTTTGTAAACTCTGTGGACTCTATAGTCATGTGGAAAGAGTTGCTGTTGATCTACAAGTTGATATGGTCCACTGTGGCACTGTTCAAGCAGTGTCGCTTTCAAGATTGGTCACCTTGTTGTCATTTTCACAAGTGAAGCATTCGATTGAGCTGATGGTAATTTTTTTGCTGATTGAGGACAGATTATCAACTGAAACCAGACAAACAAAGACCACGAAACACATGGAGAAACAGTACTAACTCTTTTAGTATTGATATCTGTAAGTATATAACATTTCTGTTATGAAAACAGTTGTTGGTTAAACATCATACGTTTTCTGTGCATTTTATACCGTATAGCTGGTAATTTTCGAAAGGTTTTTATTTTCGGATATTTCGAAGAGGCCCTCCTCTTCAAAAATAAATTCCAATGTCCGGTTGTTCTTCGAAAATAAATTCCCACAAGTGAAAGTAGCGAACCAACTTTAGGCGATTCGTTTGTGTATTCCTCGAGTTTTAGTTCAGTATTACAGGGTAAACTGTATCATTACTGTGCCAATAACCAGAAAACACGTGATTCAGAATGGGATTTGATGCCATCAGAGTCTGCTCTAGAATCAGTATGGTAGATAGCTAGCTATCATCGAGAGCGACTGAGCCAGTGAATTTACTCCGCTGGAGACTCCCTCAGTCTTCTCTCCAGTGCACAGGGATAGGGATAATTCCATCAGTAAGTCAGACATTCATGCATCCTCATATTTTGTGACACGAATTTCCATTTATTTGAAATCCATCCGGACTTCGAAATATGCACTCTTCGAAATTAAAATCCTTCGAAATTCAGATTTTGCTTCTTGTGCGAAATTTTCTATTTCGAAAATAACCAGCTATATGGTATATCGCAACTATAGTGGCTTATGTGCTTTTAAGGTTAAAAAGGACAAATGTAAAATACTCCTATAATCCTACTAGGCGTGCATTTGCTAATCCAAGAAGTGCTTTACCTAGCACATTTCCTAATCCTACTGTAGGAGTGCTGTCCATAATCCTAAAAGCACTGTTCTAATCTTAGGAGTACATTTCCTAATGTTGGAGTACTGTTCCTAATCCTACAAGCATGTTTGCAAACCATAGGGGCAATGTTAATGCAACAAATGGCCAGCTATATAAATAAACATTTGTATCACAGCCAGTGACCAGCTGAATATCCACTTCGTATATTATGTCTCCTAGCCTGAGTGAAAGATAGCAAAACAATTAGTTGTGGTTCAATTTGCAGGCCATTCAGATTCTGGTCAAACAACACATGGTGGTCGGTTCAATCTATGATGGAGGAAGGTTTAGACACAAATCTATCATACCTGTAGATAAGATAGCAGAGGGGTGCAAAGCATCCTACTATTTATGAATCCAGATGGCCTTTATCAGTATCTATGCTTAACTCAACTAACAAGCAAAGCAATTTTACTGTACATGATCAATGCAATCATTGCTATCGTAGCCATCTCCAATAAACTAGTATGTGGAATTTGCAATAATTATTATCTAAGGTGTGGCAGGGCAAGGATAGAAAAATATTTTCAAACTAACTAGCAAGTACTCTTGTTAAAATAATGTAACATTCCTACCATACAGTATAGACAACTTTCAATGAAGAGAGTCCATTGTTGGTGGAAAGCCAACTACTGGGTGTGAATCTGGTTAACTAAATTGCTTAAGGAAAATCGTGAGTGTGTATGCATGTGCATGTGCACTTATGTACATTTATGCATACAATATCCCACATGGGTAAAAACCTTATATAAAAAGGTCAACTATGTAGTGTGCAAGAAATGAAAGCTGTTTAAAATGAAGTTTAAACCTTTAAACGTATGGAGCGAGCAGCATAGAATTACACAGTTAGGGGTGATATGGATTGGGGGCATCAACTAGAGTATATATTGGGCATCAATAAGAGTGATGCATGCGCAGTAGCACGTACTTGGCCAAATTATCCAGGAAGCTAGTTTTCCCGTCCGAACAGTAAGAACACAACCATGTAACTCCTGCATGTGATATACTTGTTGTTATTATTTTCCTTTGTAATTAATACACAGTCCCACACAGTATGCATAGCCAACCATTTCGCACCAAGGAATAGTCAGCCAACTCATCACTGGGATACTTGGGTGAAAGCTAGCTGGATATACTGGTTCACTTTCTCTGGCCTAATTTGAATGATCTTTTGAGGGACAGAGCCTGTCTTGCCCTAAAATCTTTCCTACCCAAGTGTACAGATACTTACTACTGTTTTGCCACTGAAAAGGTATCAAATTATTTGACCCCATCGCAGTCAAGGCCTTGTACATTTACCAAACTACCTCCACAATCAACAGACTGTGTGAGGCACTTGAATAAGAGCTCCAGCCAGATAGTGCACCCCAACAGGACAACAATGGACATTATTAACGGTATATTATATTTACAGGTGGAAAAGCTTTAGTCTGCATGGGTTGGTTACTTCATGCCAATTCAAAATAGGGATTATATAATATCAAGACTCATGGTAGTGAGTCACGTGGCCAAGAAAATAAAAAGTACACGCCGCAAATAAACTATCACTGTGAGTTCAAAGGTTCCACAGTCTCCACTATAATTCACGTCGCATTTGCTGTTTTACCACCTCAGCTCACAAATGTATGACAAACTCTCAACTTCATACTACTGACAAACAATCTGTGCATATGTACTAATTCAATCACCTGATAAGAGGCAAACTGCTGCTGAAGAACTTGGATGATTCAGTTCTGTTGCACACGCCCTGATTAGTTTAGATTGTTTTCATCGCAAAATTTGAAATTTACATGTATAAAGCCATACAATTTTGTACACTATTTCTCAACCTCTCCTGTTAACATTATTTTAAAAAGTGCTAGTAGAAGTGGTAACATGCCTTTTGGTGGATGTTTCATGAAGATACCAACTGGAACTTCTTCCAAAAATGATAGCTTTGAAAAAAACTGCCTGGAGCAATTGCCTTCATCATACAAATACATTGTCAGACGTTACAGGAAATGTGATATTGGTGAAAGGAGATTACTTCTAACCGCAAGATCAACCCATGGGCTTTGAGTAGTCTAATAATATGTGCACTAGCATGTGTCTCTATCATAACTATGGTGCACATTTCAGAACATGTACTGTTTTGCATTTGCTGCTTCACCAAATCAACTGATAAACTGGTGAAAGAAGTTAAAAAACAGTGCTTTAGTAATTCACTAAACAAAGCAAATTTTTATGCCATAATGAATCAAATTTGTGATGTCATTGCTCATTTGCTGAGGGGCATCTGCCATGATGCTTGTATTGAGCCTGACCTTCTGCCATTGCTTGGGGGAACCTGTCGTATTGTAGTGCTGTGATGCTTGTTTGGATATCACTGCTCATGGTTTATGGGGCATTTCGCATCAGTGTGCATACTTTAATGTACAAGTTTTTAATCTTTATGATAATTTATCCCTATTTAACAATTCTTATCGGTGTCAACTTGTTATTGCCGCAATGAACAGCAGAAGAGGAGAGCATATGACCACAGGGTGTGATAAATTTACTAGCAAGGGTGTGATAAATTTACTAGCAATTACTTGATAAATTGTTAGATAGCATCAACTTGGCACAACCCAATATTTACCAGTATTTTAGATCTGAATAAAATGGTTGCATACAGTCACTGGACTGGACTAGTGGACTGGACTGGTGGACTGGACTCAGGTATTTTTCCTTTATACCAAGAGAACTGGTTGTTAGTATGCTAGTCTCATGTAGTTAGATCACTCCCCCTGTACCACATAAAGAAACCCACACAAAGAAAGGTGTGATCATGCTAGACTTGCTAACATTGTCCAGCTTCAGCTATGTATCAGCTATGGACAGCAAAACAGTTAACTGTCACCATCTAATTTAGCTGACTTGTGACTAAAACTAGTATTTAGGATGCATGGTTACCACAACACTACAAACACATGTACGTATTATTTGGTTTGTACTTCATGATAAGATGAATGGTAGTTATACAATGGAGATTATGGCAAGAGAGAGTAGTTATGCAAATTGTACACAATCCTAAGATGAACAGGCAGTACCAAGTAGACAGGTTCACCTGTATATTTTACATTCAATGTAGCAATAGCTACAACCAGTTCCTTAAATATGTGTTTAAAAAGAAAGAAAAAACATGAATCTAGTAGTCCAGTCCACTAGTCCAGTCCAGTGGACTAGTGGACTGGACTACTAGATTGTATACAACTGATTGAAATTATCTTTACAATCAAAACTTACCAAGTACTATGTAAAAACATAGCAACAGATACTTTATACACAAGCACAAATACATATATACATATATTACTCTGTACTGCATATGGCAACTTACTGATTGTAATTTTTGTGAATATCCAGTATCCCAAATGTTTAATCGTAAATATTCATGCTCATCTGGTCGTATATTTTTAATCACTTTTTCTTCCATTTGACATTTCTTATAATTGTTGTTAAAGGGAAAAAATACTGTTAACAAATATGGTAGTGCTGTAGTATTATTCCCCCCAGTGCCCATTAAAATGCTGCCGTTTAAAACTACCCTAGAATCAATTATGTGATGAAAATCACCTTTACAGAATAGTTAGTGGATCTAGCATCAAATCCAGTATTAGAACCACAGAAGGTTGAATATTCAATTAAAAAAAATCATCTATAGAAATTTTTGGTCTGCCTACCTCAGCCTGATCACAGTTGCAAGGCTGGAGCCCAAACAAACCACACACAGTTCTAGGGAACATCTGACTTCTATGCTTTGCCTTTCCTTTCATCTTCTGAATCAATCACATGGCTGTCTTCAATGGCAGATTCAGGATGGGGCATTTAGAGCAAACGCCCCCCCCTCCTCCAACCTTGGTGGAAGAGTCATACTTCTTTTGATAGAAATACTGTACACTGTGTGTAGCCCTGGCTGATTATGCCGGCATAATTTAAAGCATAATAGGTGACCAAAAGCATCAGGCATAATACGGACGATATTTGAAAATTTAATCAAAATGAGGATTGCGTGTGTCTGAAAGACAGCAAATAATCACTGCCAATAGTATTATTAGTGCATTTCATATTTAAAAACACATAATATAACCAAGAGTTAATAATAGTGGAGGGAGAGTGTCTAACACTGCATAGGCCTGTAAAAAATGATCCTGAGAAATTCAAAGGGATTCCTTCAGATGTGTAAAATGTTCACACAGGCAGAACAAGGTAATGTGATGATTGCACACTGAGAGAACAAAGAAATGTGATGATTGAAACAATCTTCACCTATGGAGAATACTACAGATTACAGAGTTTTACAGAAAGAATCCCTTTGAATTTCTCAGGATCATTTTTTACAGGCCTATGCAGTGTTAGACACTCTCCCTCCACTATTATTAACTCTTGATATAACTTATTAAATCATTTCTTTATTGGCTATTCACACTCTGCAAAATTAAAATTGAAATACTCTAATAGAGCAGTCACTTACTCTAATGCAGTCAGAAAACACTAATATACTCTAATAAAACAGTCAGTTCTAGAGCATAATCTTGATTTTGAAAGCATAATTTTGAGCATAATAGGCTTAATTTTTGAGCAATGCTCAAAAGCATAATAAGTAAAATTTTGGGCATAATAGGCCGGGGCCTAACTGTGTGAGAACCAAATCAATTTGTTTAACTCACGAAAACTGTATATTACCACCATTATTGTATACTCACCTGACATCAAAGTTCAAACATCTGTCAAACTCTCCCAGCACATTTATACATACTAAGCGCCTCTAAAAATAATTATCATGTTCTGATTTTTAAGATTTTCATAGTCTTGTAAAGACTTCACAACCATCTGCAAAGGCCATAATGACCTGATAAGGAGTGATTATTGCTATGTAAAAATACAACAACTAGTGCTCTCCTACAACTTGTACCCCTCCCCTTGCCAGCTTCTGGATCCGCCCCTGGTCTTCTTTTTTCATTCAAGGAAGCCATATGGAGGCACTAATTTTCCATATTGACACTTTCCTTAGAGGAATGTGTTTAAATTCCACAAAACAATTTGAAGCGTAACAGTGCTAGATATCTCTAACTATACTTATAAAACCATTGCATAACTACACTGTTCATTAGTAAAAGATCAGAACAAGATACCACACCCTTAAAAAGAATCAAATGTGACCATGCTCTTTAATGATCTATAAACAACATACATGTATAGCAATAACACCCCTTAATTTATTGTATACCTCACTCAATTTAAGCAGCGGGATTGAAATACTCTAATAAAGCAGTCACAGCCACACATGTATACCATAGTGCAATATAGGATTCAAGTATGTACAGTAGGAAACTATTAAAACATAGCTTTGTGGGAAATCCCTACAAATAAAATTCTATGGATTTTATCTGTACCAACTGCCCCAAGCAAAGCTCCAAGTAAATCTCTAAGCAAAATGAAACACGACCAAAGCAGCAAGTTGGATTCACTGCTTAAATTCATGTACCCTTTCAGACAGAAGCAGAAGAGGACTAGTACTGCTAGTGTGACCAAATTGGCCGCCTGAGTGAGTAAGTGCACTTTTGCATTGAATAGATGCGGTAACATGCCAATGTAGCTACATAGTTATGTTTTAATAGCTACAATTATTATCTCACACTGTAACATACAAGTATATAATATACATTCGTATATATCAAATAGCATTATATGGCAGTATATGTGACCAGATTTTACAAAACCGATCCAAATCGCACATCAGGCAAAATCAAACTAACACCACCAGTGGATAGCTACACTATCGTACTACTACTTTTGACCCTCAGTACTACTCAAACTACTCGAGGCTGGTTTTAACAGACATCTTTTCTGGAGTGCTCAAATGGTGGTTTCAGGCCTTGTGAAGGATCTGGCTTGGCAAGAATCAGTGGTTTACTGGTGGACAGCCTTATAATGTTGGCCAGACGTTTTCTCTGTTGATTTTGCTACATATCAGCCACTAAGGAGCCAGCACATCCCTGTAATCTCGTGTCTGGACTCCAATCGTGGCCTGCCTCCATTTTGAGGTCTATCTCTTGCCCTTCCCCGCCACCCCCCACCCTCCATTTTCTATCTTATTTGGCGGGAAACTCTACAAGCAGCTACAAGTACTGGAAGTGGCCTGAAAGGTAACAGATTGATGCATCTTTTGTGTAAATTTCATACACGTGCTTGCTATCTTTGGAGACTTATGCTGGCTTCAATTCTTTAAAACCGTTTATCTCGAAACTTCTAATGTGCAATTTGGGTCGTTTTTCCAAAATCCAGTCACATATACTGTTTAGTAGGGTTCCCCCCTAAAGTGGCATGCGCTGCTAAAATGTTGTGTCTAAAAACCATCATAGAAATATCATACATGATGAAAATCACCCTTACAGAATAGTCTTACTCCATTCAACATCAAATACAGTATTAAGGGGGCAAGCAACTATGTCCTATGGCTTCTGTGAATAAAATTATGTGTTTTATAAGAAGCTGTAAAACCAACAGTGATACTGTTCTCCACCTTATGAATAACACATGTTGCAGTTGAGACATTGAACTTCTGTTTAGTGCAAATCTGAGTGAAATCCTCTGAAGTATGTACAAATTATGGCGTGGTTACAAAACACTGTAACTGTAACACTAAAATCGATTCTCCTCCTACAGCTAATTGTGAAACTCCACAAAAATACTTGCAGTGGCTTGTAATAACATTATCTTTAAAAGTATCGAAACAGATTTTTAGGAATGACTACTATGGCTTCAAAAGAGGAGGTAACTGTTTTTCATAGAAAATTTAAAGAGTTCAATAGCTCAATTGATAAAATACTTCAAAAAATTACTTCCATTACAAACATACTTAGGTAGCAGATGACAAAATTGAAACTGTGAGACTAGATCCAAAATTTGTAGAATTCTCATTCTTTAGGTCTAAAATACTAACCTGAGTCATAAAGTCAGTACTTCTAACTGGAGATGGTGATTTTTAATCACCACAAACACAACTGATGCAAAAGGGGATGGAAAGCAAGCACAGATCAATGGAAACCAAAATTTTGCATGTGAAGCCATAGGAATTAGTAGCGTGCCCCCTTAACAACAAGAAAACGCTTACAAGCATGCGGACATAGAATTAACAAAAAAACAACAACAACAACAACATCAAAACCCATAATTTGGTCAGTCTGCTCCACTGCATCACTACCTGCCTGACCACAGCCACAAGGCTGGAGGCCAAACAAAGCAGTGTGTGGCCACCATTTACACCACAACAACAAATCACTAGTGGGTGTTCTTTTATGATTCCGATGAATGTCTGCCTTCTGCGCTCTGCTCTTCCTTTTATCATCAATTAAATGGTCATCTTCTTCATGTCAGGAATACATACCAAGGCATTGATTTCTGTATTGACACCTTCTTTGAAGGAGCGTATTAGATGCCACTAAACTATTTGAGGTGCTTTATGGACTGTAGAATACCTCGTAGTACTGGGTAGCAACTAACCTGGGCAAGATACTGTAATTAACTCTCATTAATTATCTATGAGCCATGCCCCCTAATGATCAAAGCATGCCATGACACCTCCAATAATCAGTGCTGAGGCCATGCCTCTCAATGATTTTGTTTCGTAGAAACCAAATTTTTGTACCACGCCCCCTTCCCCAACTTAATCTATTGCATGACTAAGTAGCAAGATCGAGATACTCTAATACAGCAGTCACCGCAACACATGTATTTTGTAGCTATGCTCTAACATAAAAAAATTGACAAAAATTATTAATTTAAAAATGAAGTAGGATTCCCGCAATAAAAAGTAGTGAAAATCCCTACTTGGCATTTTAATAATGTGGGAAAATCCCTACTTGGCATTGTAACAATGTGGGAAAATCCCTACTTGGCATTGTAACAATGTGGGAAAATTCCTACTCAAGGATTTTCCCATGCCAAGCCTCATAGCTACCATCATCTCTTGCTTCACTACTTTTTAAAATTAAATAGTTTTTATTGCACTTATATATATATACATAACTAGCTATTAAAATTTTTTGAAAGGAAATATAAATTGATATAATACACATGCTACAAAAAGGAAGGAAACAAGCTCAAAAATGTTACAACTGAATTGAGAATGATCCATACAACAAAAAGTAAGGTAACAAGTCGAATAAGTTTAGATGGCTAGTTGCTAAAATGAAACACATTATAATGCCTACTTTTGGCTAAAATCTCGAAATGAAACTAGCCAAAAGTAGGCAATTAAAAGGTGTTTCGTTTTATTGTAGCGAGTAGCTATCTAATCGTTTTTATTGTGTGTATTATTATCATTTCAATTGTAACATTTTTTATCTTGTTTCTTCACTTTTTTCAGCATGTGTGTTATATAGATGTACACTTCCTTATAATAACTACTGTAGTTTGTTTACTTTTTATGTCTAACTATCTAGCTGTATGTGACCAGATTTAGCAAAATCAACCATATGGGTGCAAGAGCCAAAACTGAGATAGCACCAGCATGAAGTTGCTGCACCAATTTCCACATCAAACTCGCCTTCACCTTGGTGGATCTGCCTTTGGTAGACTATTTTCTGGTGGCATTTATAACCATGCCAGACATCTGTACAGGTCTGTGAACACCAGGGAAATGCTTTAGAGCGTTCAAACACTCTAGACAGTTGAGCATACATTCAGCTCCATGCATGGAGCTGAATGTATGTTTCTCGTGAGATTTCAATCTATTTCCTGCCTTTGTTAGTGGTCTGGTACCTTCAGTTACCTTCCTTATCCATTTTGTAGTCTATCTCTTGCCCACCCCACCCCTCTGCCCGTTTTTGAGGACTAGTGATACAGCAACACTGGTGAAAAACCTATCTGAAATGACAGGAAACTCTATAAGGATTACCTTGGCCACCAGGTGCTCTTAAAGGTTATGAATTGCTTCATCTTTGATGAAAAATCCGTATGTAGTTGTCAAGGTTTATGAATAACAATGCTTTAAATTATTATTCTCTGTATCAACAATGCGCCAATATGGGCAACTTTCCAAAACCCAGTCACACATCACACATTCACACTTCATTAAAATCTCATGCAAAAATCACATGTTAAGGCTGTGAAGTGTGCCGCAACTATCAATTATCCTTCTGGAAGAATGATAAGGCCAATGAATGATGAAAGTGAGCAGCATGATGCAGTGGACAAAACATAACCAGAACAACAGCGGATTCATGAATTCACAATCATTACCTTGGCTATGTGAAATTTCTGGAGCCGTGCACCTAGCACTACCAGGTCTTATGGCAGGCAGGCAGGCAGGCAGGCAGGCAGGCAGGCAGGCAGGCAGGCAGGCAGGCAGGCAGGCAGGCAGGCAGGCAGGCAGGCAGGCAGGCAGGCAGGCAGGCAGGCAGGCAGGCAGGCAGGCAGGCAGGCAGGCAGGCAGGCAGGCAGGCCGGAAACACGCATGTGCGCATGCAGGCAGTTAATCAGTCGGTAGAAAATTCTGTGAAATAAAATTTTATATTTATCAGAAGTGTTTTTTTGGCTGTAGGTAGCCAAGGCATTATGAAGGTATTGTGAGGCTAGCTTCTGGCCAATACTTTTTGTGAGAATGTGCTAGCCTTTATGATTCACAATATACCGTACTACTGTATAATTAGCAATGTAGACATTCAGCATATTTTTTGAGACTATGTTTGTCCATTACACAGCCCTACAGACTGAGCTAGCCTAAAACCAGTCAGTTGATGGGGATGTGGTACAGACACTGTCTTACAAGGGTCAGTGAAAAGAAATGGAACACAAAGGAAAGTATGTGATGAATGCATTGCTCATACTATGACATGCTAAAATGCACCTGTTGGGCTGAAGCATTGTCTAACAGTGAGACAATTGAGCCAATAGCCTTAGGTAGCATTGAGCTATGCTTGCCTCAAGAAAAAACTTAATTAGTAATCAGCCAGTAGAAAATTCTTCTACATCAACAAAAATATAATTTTGTGGTAGCATTTTTGAAGTGTTGTGGATTGATTGCCCTTAAGGTACTTTTGGGCTTGATTATACATACCTAACAAATATATCCAAGGAATCAAAAAGGTACGTATGCATTGTGAGGTTGTTTTCTGGTCAATTATTTTCTTGGAAAAGCACAAACTTTTATGATCAAGTCCTGTACTGTAGGACTATCGGTGAAAGCTCAGCTCTCTCCTTTTACAGGTAGTTTCCAAGCCATATAGCAAACTATAGGAGAAGCAAGAAGCATAAGGCTATGGCCAATATGGAGACAAATTTTGTTATGCTTACATATTTGTATGTAGTTGTAGCTCTGTGTATTTGATTAAAGCATAAATCCCCAAATCAACCCTGCCTTCATAAAATTTACAGATATGCATACATACTGCATACAAGAAAACGATAAATTACTGATCATGAATCAAAGCAACTGACTTGGGATGGTTGTGCATATGTACCAATTCAATAACACAAATTCAAAAGGATACTGTATTTCTTCGTGAGACATCCACAGTAGATTCTTCACCATATATATAGCGATGTACAATTGAACTTTTCCCCACGTTTGGAACACCGAATATTCCAATTTTGCAGTCTAAACATTTCTTGCCGTCAAGGTCATGATCCTGTAAAGATACAGTAACTTACTGTCATGCTCACATATTATATACTAGATAAAGCACTGCCGCGAGTGCTGTACAAGAAATATAGCACAAAAAGAGTGAGCGAGAGACAAATATAGCACGAGGCTATATTTTGTGTTGAGACCACTCTTTGAGTGCTATATTTCCCGTACAGCATCAGCGAAAGGTAGTGCTTTATCTGACTGTCAACTTGAGATACACACAAGACACACAAAACAATTAGAAACTCATAGAGTAGTGTTATCATTGGTACAATAGGCATTGCGCCTGTATTTCACCTGTGTTGCACTGTGCTGCGCTTGCATTAGTCATTTTGTGAGTCTAGTTTGTCTTCTCAACAACTAAAAGTTTTCGATTGTGGTACTTTAATAAGCACATTTCTGTGATATTCCTAGGACTCATCCATTTATGTGAACAAGTGAGTCTATAAATTAAATCCAGTGGTTCTCCTCTTACTAGTTGGGCCGACTGGTCAGCCAACGCAGTACAGGCTATCAGCCTAGACTGGCTTGGTTGATTGGTTGTACTGGCCAACAGTGAGTGATCACTCACTCAAAGCAGGCTATTAGTCTGCAAATAGGCCTGGCAGTTCTATAACTACCTGATATAGAACTGTGGGTCTATGAAGTGTTCTATATCTGCCCACTATAGAACACTTTTGCTTGTACGGCAAATAAAGAATGCTTATTTTGCTTTGATCTTCCCACGCAAAGTTCTTTATATGTGACCCAGTTTGAGAAAACCGGTCTTATCACCCATGTCAGCAGATTCCATTTTTCACCCAGGACACAAAGCTACATGAATAAACTATCTAATTCCATAATCAAAATCAGCTAGACTTGAGTGGTCTAGTTTTGCAGGCTGCTTTTCCCAAGCCCAGTGGAGATCCGTACATGCGGTGTGGGGCCGTAATGGAGCTCTGGTCAGCCTGGAGATGACTGTATGTGGCTGTACAGCTCTGTGGTATTGAATAAGTACCTCTGCTGTGAATTTCCTTTCATTTTAGCCAATTTTGAGACCTGAATGGCCCAAAAATTGGCCTAATTCATCCCTACACCTTCCTTTTCAATTTTTGAACACCATCTTGGTCGCCTTCCAGTCCCCCCGCCTCCCACCCCTTTTGCAGCTCGCCTGATACAGTCAACCTCGGTATAAAAACTATCTAAAATGGCGGGAAACTTAGTTGTTGGCTACTTGCACAGTGGATGCTCTGGAAGGTAAGGGATTGGCGTAAAACGTGTGAAAAGTTGGTACACATAGCTTCAACCATTGGTGAGCTACACCACATTAAATACTTAAAACCAGCGTTTCTCGATACTTTCAAATAGGTGATAAGCCTGGTTTTCCTAGACTGGGTCACATATATATATTTATTGTACTTTGGGTGAAAAGATCAAAGTGAAAAGTGAACTTTTATTTCCATATTGTACACCTGGCTGCACACTTCAAAGCTGGCAGGGTGCTGTATTTGTTTCAACTGTGCTGTATTTGCCTAAGTGTGCTGTATTTTCCCTTTGATCCCAATACAGCACTGTTGAAACAGTAAACAAGTTGACCAAAGCATAACCAATGCCAAACACATATTGCATTCCTTTCACCAAACTACTGCAATGTTATGAAGCCATTCAACAATTACGATGTATCATAAACACAGAGAACAATGCTATGACCTACACACAAGTAGGCGAATTACCCTGAAAGCCATTCTTACAGAATGCAGTTAGCAAAGGAACAGAGCAGATGGCATTATCAACACTACAAAGTAACTCCTGTCCAGCTTGTAAAGCCAAGTGGAACGTGATAAGTTAATTCGCTTCCAGTTGCATTTGTGGCATTGCTCACAGCGCCACACCATGGCTTCTATTAATGCACTCTCACCCGCTAAACATGATAGCAAACCTCTCTATAACATAGTCACAGACTTACTCATGGGCATTAAGCCAGGCCTTGACCAAGGAACAAGCAGTCGGCCACTTACTGTCAAGGCTCTTGGCAGCTCAAATCAATTAAAGCTTAGTAACTAGCTTCATCACGCTGGTGCAGTGTGAACGAGTATGAATATTGCCTCGAATAGTTAATCACTGCAATACACACAGTCTCAAACTTATGCGGATAGACACTCATCTCCTGCTACTTGGTGTCACCCCCACTCTTCACAGCCACTACTTTAGTACAATAAACCAGTTAAAGCACCACCATGCTCGTGCAATATGGAAAAAAATAGCACTCGGGCATGGTCTTGAACCTAATACAGCACTCGGCTCTGCCTCGTGCTGTATTAGTTTCTCGCCCATGTCCTTGTACTATTTTTTCCATATTGCACTCGCGGCGGTGCTTTAACTAGTATCAAGAGTTCACAATATTATGAACTCTTGCTGGTATATATATATGTAATAGCTGTACCGCTATATGTCATAGTTATACCATGGCTGCAAGGGATTTTGCTGATATATACACTTGAAGCATGAGGGCTGCAGGCCTGAGGGCTAATGGTGTCTATATCAGCAAAACTCAATGCAGTCATGGTATAAGTGATATATATCACTCTAGGCACACTAACCTGAACTACAGAGCACTCATTCTGTTTCTTTTATACATCAGTATCTCATGATCGATAGTGGTTTTAATAGTGTGAGTTTCCGTGCACCACATGTCAGGAGGAAATGCAATACACCAATAGAACGTTGTTCATACGTAAATTGTGGGATCCGGTTATTTTTCAGTTTTAGGATTTTGTACTACATTACCCTACTAGCTTCACTATTGGGACAGTAAGTAAGGATAAAGTATGCTCCGCATGCTGAGTGTGTTTACTATACTGTACTACGTTGCTAGTTGTATCAACCAGTTGCCACTTTTCTTAGTCCCCACTATAGATGCCCCTAGCTCAGCACCCCCCTTGAGAAACCCTAGATCTGCCCCTGAAGTCCTAGCAATATATGGACATAAGTGACCCACTGAGCACAAACCGGCTGTTTTGCAAAATTCTATTTTGTTGGATTTTGTTGGTAGAAATGAAGTTTACTGTTGTCATTTCATTATTGGTATCGCCTTCTTCTTTATCCACACTGAAATGTACAGGGAAAACACTATACCATGCATGGGTGATGTGCCAGTCCATGGTGAACAGATGAGCCAAACTATGTCCTTGTAGCTTGTTTCAGTCATGAGTTATGATCGATTAAATAAGTGCCTGTGCTTTATTTGCCATATTGTTGCTGTACAAATCAAGTTTATTCCTGTTCCAACAGTCTAGTACTATAACTCCAAGATTATTCATCACTAATGCTGAAATTGTAGCTGTACACTCCTTTGTTACTATAGATAACAGAGTAGCAATAAAATGAAATTTGAGGACTGTGCAAAAATGGCCGGTTTTTGCTCAGTGGGTCATATAAGTTTACTAAATGTCACAATCAATTTTGTGCTGTAAGCCAACTCCATTGCTAAGGGAAGCATATGACTACTACAATGCCAAACTGTGGTGAAATACATGTGAGTTTGTTTGTTATGTTACTTTGCGTGTGTATGGTGTTTTTGTGCTCTATGTTATGTACGTGTTATTTACGAGGTATGGTGCATATTATATGAACCCTCACTTCAGTGTATTGCACTTGAGTCTGAAGTCAGAGGAAATTTATATCACAAGGCTAAATTTGCTGAGGGGTTTATCACCAGTAAATTTCTGATGACTGAGGATGAGGGGTGTATATACGTAAGCATATACACTGAAGTGAGCCACGGTTCATATAATATATACCATGCCTCATAATTAACATTTACCATGGAGCACAAAAACACACCATACATATGCAAAGTAACATAACAAAATTAACTCATGAGTATTTTGCCATAGTTTGGTATGGTAGAATTAGTCGTGCGCTTCCTTTAGTAATTGTGACCCAGTCTGGGAGAACCGATCTTATCGCCTATTTAAAAGCATCGAGAAACGCCGGTTTTAAGTATTTAGTGTGCTGTAGCTTGCCAATGGTTGAAACTATGTGTATCAAATTTTCACCAATTCCTCACCTTCCAGAGCATCCACTGTGCAAGTAGCCAACAACTAAGTTTCCTGCCATTTTAGATAGTTTTTAAAACTGAGGTTGACTGTATCAGGCGAGCTGCAAAAGGGGTGGAAGGTAGGGGGCCTGGAAGGTGGGCAAGATGGTGTTCAAAAATTACAAAGGGAGGCGTAGGGATGAATTAGGCAAAGTTTTGGGCCATTCAGGCCTCACAATTAGCTAAAATGAAAGGAAATTCACAGCAGAGATACTTATTCAACACTACAGAGCTGTACAGCCACATACAGTCATCCCCAGGCTGACCAGAGCTCCATTAAGGCCCCACACCACACGTACGGATCGCTACTGGGCTTGGGAAAAGCAGCCAGCAAAACCAGACCACTCAAGTCTAGCTGATTTTGATTGTGGAATTAGATAGTTTATTCATGTAGCTTTGTGTCCTGGGTGAAAAATTGAATCTGCTGACATGGCCGATGAGACCGGTTTTCTCAGACTGGGTCACAATTGAGTTGACTCACAGAGTAAAAATTGATTGTAGCATTTAGTAAACATATTTCCGTATATTGCTAGGACTTGTCCATTCACTTCAACAAAAACGTAGTGACAATGTTATCTGCCGCTAACCACCAGCAACCATCATCAACTTATTCAGTTATGTCTATAAAATGAATCCAGTGATCGTAGGGCTCTTAGCCTGAACTGGCTTAGGCGATCGATCATACCGGTGCCCGTGGCAAGTTATTAGGCTGCAAATGGGCATGACATGCAGTATATATATAGTGAGTGCGTCATGTGCCTCAAACCACAGGTGAGTATATAACCCCCCCAAAACACCTTTGCTGTAATAAAAGGCGCGTCCAAGAAACTACAAGTATCTGTAACCCCATGTAAAACAGATAAGCTGTAGAAAAACACTCCATGAAATTAATGGGTAACTGAAAGAGCTGATATTTAGAGTGGCCAAGAATCAATAATGTTACTACAACTGACTATGATTACCAAAGAATACCTTGGCTGTAGAACAGGTAAATAAAAGTAACTGGCAACCAAACAAGCTAATATCTGAAGCGGCCAAGGATAAAAGTTAAGATGATACAACTTACTACAATTATAAACTTGCAACATTGAGTCCTAATCATTCAACTGTGTTCTATACATTCACCCTTGCTACATCCTAAATTAATTCTTTGTAACTCTAATTGGCTGGTAATTTGGCCGCCTTTTTCATAAGTCAGAGTAAAGAAAAAAAGTTTTATAATTGTAGTAAGTTGTATCATCTTAACTTTTATTCTTGGCCACTTCAGATATTAGCTTGTTTGGTTGCCAGTTACTTTTATTTACCTGTTCTACAGCCAAGGCATTCTTTGGTAATCATAGTCAGTTGTAGTAACGTTATTGATTCTTGGCCGCTCTAGATATCAGCTCTTTCAGTTACCCATTAATTTCATGGAGTGTTTTTCTACAGCTTATCTGTTTTACATGGGGTTACAGATACTTGTAGTTTCTTGGACGCACATTTTTTACAGCAAATGTGTTTTGGGGGGAGGGGATATCACTAATTTTTGTCAGTTATATAATTTACAGACCCAATGTTCAAGCCATGGGGGGTGTATGATGAATTCTGCCTTGTAGAGGTGTTGCAACCAAACAGAAATCTGCTGATAGGTGGTGAGCATATTACATACATTTCTCTAGTAGCTATTAATTTTTTATTAGGACAAGGGCCAGTGGAAATTACTGGTCATGCCAAGCAATAATGGCTACAGTCAGGGTAACCAAAGATGTGTGTAAAGCACTTATTTGCAAAACATGCTTTTCTAGGTGATCTTGGGGAATGCCACCATCTTGAAATAGCAACTCTGAGATTGCATCTGAGATCTGGGAGTGTTTTCAGACAGAGATGTAAATATTCAGCTATATTGTTCAATGACTGTTCTATTAGAGCATTTTATTGCCTGACTGTTCTATTAGAGTATTTATTGCTTGACTGTTCTATTGGAGTATATCAATCATTCTGTACTTGTCAATGAATAAATCCTGCTATAACCACTGCCATAGTGCCATGAGGACGACCTATCAACTTGGTTTGCCACTCATAGAGTTAGATGCTTTGCTAAGGGAGTTATGAAATAGATCACAAACATCGTACTATTATTTTTATTTCACTACATACAAACACATGCTTACATCATATACAAACACAAGACGCACACATAATGTGCAAACACTATACACACATGTTCACAAACATACACCACATATTATTGGTTGTACTCAAGTTAATATCACATCTCTTGTGAAATGCTCTTGTAGGAGAGATGGTAGTGCCTTTACTTGGTGCTAAAAAGTTCTTGCAGAAAAGAAAATTGTGTTGTAGATACTGTTTAGTGCTGGTTAATTACACATGTCACTCCATAGTTAAGCCATGAGGATATCCAAGCAAGTGTCTTTGGTGTTGCGACTGATGTTCCAAGTTAGTTGTATGTGTGTTTAATTTAAGGTTAAGTTCAGTGCCTGCTTGTTCTTTTTCAGGTCTCATTTAACCTTGTGTCATCATGCAGACATCTGAATATTGTGCAAACTGTGTGGAACAACCCCAACTCATATACACAATCATTAACAACCACGAACTACATGCGTATGTACATTCAAGCAATCTGTTACAAAAGTTGACAGCCACAACACAAGCTCATACCAGCAAACCATGAACCACATTCCAGCAATTTGTTACAAATTTTGTTGCACTATGGTATGTGCATAATGATCAATTAATGAAAGCCACAACACAAGCTCCATGGTACATTAATGGAAATAAATAAGTTCCACCTGACTGACAATTATCACGTGACCTATTTAGGGGATATCCCTTGGAAAGACCCTGCACAGTAACACTTCAAGTGAAAAGTGAACACACTTGATACACAATTTATATTATTATTGATGGCAGTCCATGTCTTGAGGGAGAAGTATAATATTATTAAACACTAAAATACATTAAAGTACGAGTACCGCATTGTAGAGCCATAACCAAGAACAAGTTCCACTTGACTGACAATGATCACGTGGCCTATTTAGGGGAAATCTCTTGGAAAGTCCCTGCAACACCTCAAGTGAATACACGTGATACACGGTTTACATTAATTATTGATGGCAGTCCATGTCTTGAGAGGACTGAATACTACTAAATATTTGTTATATTGTAACTGGATTTCAATGGAGCAGCGAAACGTACTTAACTGATTTGAAACTAAGATACGTAGAGTCTACACCGCTTGAAGAAGAACGTCGAGTGGATATTAAAGAGTTGCTGGCGGGAATACTGACGTCCTCAGCTCTTTGTGGAGGTTCAGTAATGAAAAGAGGAGTGGAGGTTCAGTAACAAAACGAGGAGTGGAGGTTCAATAACGAAAGGAGGAGTGAAAAAAATGAGGCTAGTGTGCAAAGTGCCACATCTATTCACAATGATTAACCGCGCGTATGCGATTGGTTTTTAGACTGTCAGACGTCTGCACTGACTAGTGCAAGTTCACTGAGACCAAGCTGAAAACTTCTGTGATGGTACCAAGTTGAGTAACAGCAAGTACCGATATTTTCCCGCTTGAAATTATATCTCATGGATGGATTGTCAACAAGGTGTACCCGTACAGACCAAACAGCTTTCAGTATTGTCACTGTAGTGCCAATTTAGAAGTCCCGGAACTAGGTGGAAGAAGTAAGGTAATCTACATGATGCTAGTACAAAAAAATGCTCTTTCACATTGCATACTGGTCTTTATGTACAGTGAAACCTGTATAATCAGGACACTGTGTAGTAAGGTCACTGCTGGGCCAACTTGTGAATCCTCAAACGTATCACCTCAAGGGTGTGATGAATTTTCAGGTCCTCAAATTTTGTATTACCTCAAGATGTGATGAATTTTCAGTTACCCAAATCTGTCATTTACGTTAAAAAGTGACAGATTTTTAGCTGTATTGTATTTAATGCCCGCCTGTTGATTTTACAGGTACAGGGTACTTAATCATAGCATGCGGTTCTCTTACTAGCCGTGCTACATATGTAACTTGGCTAGAGCTGTTCTACACTTGGCAACTAAGTTCAAGGTTCGGGGGGTTAGTAGACAAAGGAAATTTATAATGTTATGTGTGTTCTTTAGTTCTCAATTGTTAAGTGTACGTGGACTGTACACCAAGTGTGCGTGGACTGTAGTAACATCAAGGACGTTGTGGATCTTCAGGTCAGCAGTGCTACATACATAACCTGCTCTAAACTTGGCAACTAAGATCAAGGTTCGGGGAGTAAGTAGACAAAGGAATTTTATAATGTTGTGTGTTCTTTAGTTCTCAATTGTCAAGTGTATGTGGACTGTACACCAAGTGCGTGTGGACTGCAAGGACGTTGTGGATCTTCGGGTCAGTCTGTGTGTATACTAAGAAAGTTTTGTATTACCTCAAGGGTGTGATGAATTTTCAGATCCCCAAACCTGTCATTTGCATAAAAAATGACAGATGTTTAGCTGTATTGTATTTAATGCCCTGTCAATTTTACAAGTAAAGGGTACTTGGTCATAGCATGCGGTTCTCTCACTAGTAGTGGTACATATGTAAAGATCAAGGTTCGGGGGAGTAATTTATATAGACAGAGGAATTATATAATGTTATGTGCTTTCTTTAGTTCTTAATTGTCAAGTGTACGTGGACAATGAGGCCTGATAAGATCTTGGCATTATATCTCAGTTGATTATTATCTCAGTTGATTATAATCTTCTGAATTTCCAGGATGAGGCGTACAGTTGTGATGGGGCTAACTACTGTAACAGTGGAACCTGTCTTAGCGGCCACCTGTATAGAAAGGACACCTCTTTAAAAAGATCAGGTTTAAATTCCCCTAGTGAGAAGTTTATACACTAATTTACTTGTCTAAAGCAGCCACCTGCCTATTAAGGCCAAGAAATCTTGGCCCGAAGGTGACCGGATTAGACAGTTTCCACTGTATCCCATTTTATTGTCAGAATTTTATTGTTAATGTCACAAACAATTAATGTGATATATTTTGTTACGTATGTAACATGTGTATTAATTAAATGACATGCATGACGAAAGCTACAATGGGAGTGACTACTTGCTGTTAAGCTGGGTAATGCTATGTAACAAGCTGGTTTGAGCACCACAAGAACACGCAAGTTATTTTAATACACCATGTGCGGTGTGGCAACAAGAATTATGCTTGGAACACCTTCTCTAGTGACGCTATGTTCTTGACGCTTTCACACTTGTTTATAAGACATCTGCCAATTATCAACGCACGCATGAGGCATGGCACTAAATGGAGTTTAAAAGATTTCTGCTTAAAACACCTTCCCTAGGGAACTTACGGTTCTACACGCTTTTACAACTTGTTTATCAGATATTAGGGCTTGTGTCCACATTGTGTCTTTAAAAGTTATTGTAGGAATTAGAGGTTTGATCAAAAAAATACGCGTATGAACAAACCAGGATTGGATAATGTCAGTGCTAGATGGACTGTACAAACATGGGTAAGTTGACTGGTATAAGGTGACGCTAGGTGTAACACAAGGTTGAGAATAAAGCGAAGTATGTCTAAATACGCGTTTAATACTGGTCGCAAGAAAACTACTACTACTACGAAAAAAGATTTTTTATTACGTAACGCAATACAAACCTATTGAGAGATGTTGCATAATTCAGGGATAATATTGCAAAACCGTCCCTACACGTAAATAACTCACAGTAGTGGTCGCGCGTCTTTTAATTGGGCGTGCGCTTTGTAGTTTCTTGGCCTCGCACCTCACTACTGTGAGTCTTGATATATATATCTAAACCAAAACAGCCAAGCTGTAAAAAGGAGTGCGGCCCCCAAAAAGGCCAAGGTGAAAAAGATGTGAAATCCAAGGTGGTGGTCAAGAAATGGCTGTGATAGTACTGTAGGTTAATGGTAAAAATTTTAATTACGACAATTCAGGTGAATTTGTGTTACCTCCTCCGCTAGGATTTGGCACCAAATTCACCTGAATTGTCGTAATTAAAATTTTGCCATTAACTTACCATCACAGCCATTTCTTGGCCGCCACCTTGGATTTCACATCTTTTTCACCTTGGCCTTTTTGGAGGCAGCACTCTTTTTTTTACAGCTTGGCTGTTTTGGTTTAGGTATCACTTCTTTTTGTATTGCAAGCCACAAAGCTGGCCATAAACTGGCTTTGGTGCTTCCTTTTGACTTGTTTTTTTTCTTTACTACAGGAATCGTGGAACAAAAGAAGAAATTGTGTGTATAGCTTTTTGTCTGATTAAATATTTGTATATTTAACACTGAATGATTATCACATACTGTAGTTAATACGGTGACTTCTTACATAACTGAACTGTAGCTGAAGCTCTCATTGCTTGCAGCTGAATTCTTTTCAGGGTAACTTGTTTCTAGCTGCACTCTTTACATGGTGAATTGGTTCCAGCACATATTTCTACAGGGTGATTTGTTTGTAGCTGATTCTCTATAGGGTAACTTGTTTCTAGCTGATACGTATCTCTACAGGGTGATCTGTTCGTCGCTGAACTTTCTACAGGGTGATTTGTTTGCAGCTGAACTATCTACGTGGTGGTTTCTTTGTAGTGAACTCTCTACAGAGTGACTTACTTGTAGCTGAACATTGTATAAAGTAACTTGTTTGTAGCTGATCTCTATAGGGTAGCTAACTTGTCTATACAGATGAACTCTCACTGGGTAGTTTCTTTGTAGCTGAACTCTCTACTCATGATTTGTTTGTAACTGAATTCTCTACAGAGTGACTTGTTGTAGCTGAATTCCCTACAAAATAACTTGCAGTGTATATAATTCTATAATGGAGTAAATTAAAAACATAGAGCTGAATGCTCTATTAGGGTGACTGTTCAATTAGAGTATCTCGATCTCGCATTTGCTACACGTAGTTGGCTTTCGAATCAAAACTCAGCGGTTTGTAATCCGATTCTTCTGTACTACTGCAAGGACTTTCTATGATAATTATTCCAGCTGCACACCGATTTTCAGCTCATTGCTTTAAGCGGTTTTCCTGGTAGGCGTGAAAACTAATAGTAACATTCTCCACACTTACCATCATATCATCTGGATTCTTCAGCTATTTCACATCATCCTGTAGTACGATACATTGGTGTACTTGTTGACTCCAACTCAATTGAAAATGAACATTGTAAATATGTTTCAGCTAAGGCTTCTAGATCATTAAACTTCCTTAGTCACTGTCTCTACAACTCTTCAATATCAATTAAGCCCATTGCTTACAAGTGTATTGTCCGGCCTGTCCTGGAACATGCCTGTCTAGTGTGGCATCTTTACTCCATTACAATGTCAATCTTTTGGAATCCATACAACGTAGGGCTGCTAGTTGGGCTTCCAATAGTAGGTGGAATCTATTATCATATTGCTGGAGTAAATCTTCTGATGACTGTATGCAAGAGTTACACTGGCCTACCATCAAGCAGCACCACAAGTATTTTTCCATTTGCCAGGTACATGGTATTCTGCACCACAGAAGCTCTTTACCTTTTCACAATCATTTTCAGTTACCCGAAACCACAACTAGATCCCATCCTCTATCGATCCGGCCAATTGTATCTACTATTAATTCATATCCATTCTCTTTTTTTGTAAACAGCCCTTTTCTTTGGAACACCATACCGCATTCCATCCTGCAGATTAAGAAGTCAAATCTATTCCGTGCTGCCCTTCACCGATTTCTATTCAAATAACTTTCTCTTTTTTATCCTGTTGTGTATTGCTCTGTTATTAGCAATCTGTCTCGTCTTATTTATTGTATTCGTGTGCATTTAATGTTACTGTATGTATGTTTAATTGTAAGGAGTACGTTTGCAGGCTTGTCCTTCTGTACGATCCTGTCATTTTGACAAAATTAATAATAATACTAATAGTTTTTTTATTCATAAGAATCGATCGCGTAATTGTGACACAGGTTGGGTTTTGCATCATATCTCGATGGCCTTTAGCTCGATTCTTTTTAAACCGCAAAAAGGTACTCCTACGATAGTTACTCCATCTACATAGCAATTTTCAGCTCATTCCTTCAAGGGGTTTACCCTGTGGGCGTGACAGACCTTCGACCTTATTTTACGTGAATAATCAGTAATAACACTGTGAATGCTCATCGGATTTCTACCAAACTTGGTACTGAGATCCGCTATATACAATGAGCCCATTACGTGTGCCAAATTTCAGCCTGGTTGGAGCACGCATTTGTGTTTTATGGCGGATTTTGCAAAGTGTGTGAAAAGAAGTAGAAGAAAAAAACAAAAAAAAACCCAAACTTGGCTGCTCGTATCTCAGAAATGGCTGGAGCGATTTTCTTCAAATTTAGAATGTAGACTCCCCGACCTAGCCGGCAATTCTGTAGCAAATTTTGTTACAATCGGATAAGGGATCACAGAGCTACATAGGTGTGCAAATCGCGTTTTCTTTCTTCCTGTCAATATACTCACGGTGTGGCGTGCCGGCTTCTTGGGCCACACGACATACTGTGTGTCTTGATATATATATATATATATATATATATATATATATATATATATGTAGTAGTTTTAACATGGGCACGAGTGATTTGATGAAATATACGCACAAGCACGAGGGTGCAGCCCGAGTGCGAGTGTATATATTTCAGGCAAATCACAAGTGTCCATGTTACAACTAATATATATTCCACTTGGGTGACTCACCTACAAGTGTGCATGGAAACTGCAGGAATGCTTTGTGAGTGTGTTTATATGGGACCATGTGAATTTCGATTGTGGATAACGTAGTAAGAGCAATGACAAGACACTGCTGAGAGGCCGAATGTAAGTGTATCATCACAAGCATGCATATCACTTCGATTGAGGGTACGCAATTAAACACAAGAAGTCCAAATGAAGCTTAAGTGCACTATAAAGCACATACTATACTGGCCATGAATAAACTAAGGTAGTGAATATGTTTACAGCGCTATAATGGCCTAGCCAATTAAGCGCCATGCCCAGTCACTATGCATGTGTGACATCGCGTCAGGTGTCAAAACAGCAATATAAAGACAATTCAAGTGCACTAAAGTACTTACTTTTGTTAGTCAAAGTAGTGAATACTATTAACACTAATGGCCAAATCAATTAAGCGCTACGCCCAGTGTCTAAACATCGCCACGTGACTATTGAATGCAACATGATCAATGTAAACTAACCTGTGACCTTCTTCATTCAGTAAAACAACAAACTATCTTCTTCCCCAAGTCCATGATCTATGCTTTGGCTCACTTTACAAAACTAAAACCCACTATCGATCCTGTGAAGTGTTGCTATATTAAAGCAGAGGAGATCACACAGTTTCATCAAAGAAATCAATGATTTCTGAGAATGCTTGGAATGCATTAATGAGAATAGGAGGTTGTATATACAAGTTATATCACTCCTAGGAGGGATATAACTTGTATATACTACCTCCATTTCTCATTAATGCATTCCTGAGCACTGATAGCAGTGCTATTATACCACTTACATCCCAGTGCGTGGGAGTATCAAAGCACCGCGCTGGGTTATAACTACCATACAGCTAGACCGAGTGGCACTGCTACTGTACGATATATTAGTTATCACCCAGTGATAACTAACTTATCACCCTGTTGCGGAGCCACTCAGTCTCTTTCGTGACATCATAATAACCGCGAATGGCATTGTTTACCAATGGAACAAAGAGCCAAATAAGGAAATATTGACACAAAACACACCAATACAGCACTTAAAACTAGCTAAATCTTACAAGAAAACTGTTAATCCTTTACACAATAACACTACAAGTTACCAATACGATAGTTTAACAAATGTCAAGAATAGTCCGTAATCATTTTTGCAATGTGGGGATTGTTTTTCTACAGGGTACATTTCTACTGCATGAAAAGATGCCTCAAACACTCACAACCTATATGTCTAAGTGTTTATTTTAGCACCTTAGGCTACTTTATTCATCCACGAATAGGCCTGAAAATGCTCAAAATTTTACCTATTATTTTTTCCAGAATTTCCCAAAAATTTCTCCTATTATTCTTTTTTTAATTCTTTTATCTAGCCTATTATTCCATAATAATGCTCACTTAGTTTCTGTAGCTATATCACTTAATTCTCAAGATGCTGATATAAGTAGTTTTGCCAGAATTAATTAATTAATAGCTAGTCATAAATGAAGCATTCCACCTTACACATAATGGTTATAACCATTACAACAGACTTAAAATAGCTATCGGGAGTAATAAATAAAGAGTTTTCAATTATCAATGCATTTAATCTGCAGCTATAACTACATGTTAAGTTTAGTGGATAATGATATCAATATATTTGTTGAAATACTTAAAGAAGACACACTGGTATAAATTGTACAAGTTTTAGAATTGCAGATAACCATGCAGTGAAATCCCTAATGCAGTCTGCAGATTGTAAACATGAAACGATCTGACTGCTCTATTAGAATATTTGAGCGTTTTATTAGAGTACAGTAGACCCTCGATTATCCGACCCTCGTTTATCCGTACCCTCGTTTATATGAAATCGGAAATGACTGCTCTATTAGAGTATTTTGAGTATAGGTGTACGTTTTATTAGAGTATTTCAACAGAGCTCTGTATATAAATGTATGGGCTTCAGTTATCCGAACAATTCACTTATCTGAACACTTTAATCATTACCTGAGAACAAAGGGGTTCGGATAACCGAGGGTCCACTGTATATCAATCTTTTAGAGGCCTTTCAGCCCCTTTCAGCCAGCACTTGTATAATAATGCCAGCTAACAATTACTCTTAGTAGGTTAGTTCTTTCTTCTAGCTAATCAAGAAGAGGCACACCCCTTAATCCCACAGATTATTCCCGTGGACGTCCGATAATTCTAAAATTATTCCTGTAACCATCCTATTATTCTGGAATTATTCTCACGAAATTAGTGACCTATTATTCTCAAAATTATGCCGGCATATTAGGCGCAGGCCTATCCACGAAGTGGTTATTTGGTTTAAAAACAACCAGTGAAACCCACAATCATTTAGTTTTTGTGCCCACAATTTAAACCCACAATTGATTTTTACAAACCTCTGTATAAAAGTAATGTGGTGAATACAGGTTGTCTTCCTTCACCTATTAGGTGAGCATACCAGAGTGGTATATATTACTTATACCATGGCCAGGGATTTGCCTGGTATATATGCCCAAGCCCAAGGGCCTTGGGCTTGGGCATATATATCAGGCAAATCCCTCGTGGCCATGGTATAACTATTTAATGTACGTACCATGAAACCACCTAACTTCAAAGGCAAATTCCAGGGTACATATCTTATAAACTGGCCATGGTACATTTAAGTTAAACCATGGCTGGCTGGCTATGGTACATTTAAATGTACCATGGCCTTGCTAGCTGATGAGGTAATGTTGTTTGTTTTTATAAGAATCTTGGCAGTATTCGATTGTGGGAGTTTATTATTACTCAAGTGATGCAAACCATGAACCTGATTTTGCATTCTACAGCACTCATACGAAGGCGATTCGGCACCCTTACCACCCTATGAGTTGACAAATGGAAGTTTAAGGTGAGAACAAGTGTCATGGTTAATTTACAATCGCGTGTCCGCGTGTTTGATTATGTACCGCGCCCACTTTTCGTATATCACGAGGTAACCACTCTACAGCGAAGCTCACCCCTCTGGATGTTTAGAAAACATTGTAAACAGTGGTTAAACGATGTAGCAACTTTGAATCACTTGTTAAATCGCAAAATTGAGTGTTTCCGTGATATTCATAGGATTTGCCCGTTTATGTTAACAAACGTAACTGCAACGCTACTTGCTGCTGACCCATAATCAAATTTTACAAGACTCTCTATATAATAAATCCAGCGGGTTGCCTCGTATTGGCTTGGGTGGTTAATCGCCCACCACAGTAGGCTATTAGCCTACATGGTACATATCAGTTGTATCACGTGCCCTCATGATTTTCCTGATATGTACACCCAAGCTCGAGGGCCGTTAAACATATCAGGTAAATCACTCAGGTACATGATACAACTATTACATATATACTTACTTAACCACAGGTAGTATATACTCACCTATTCCTAGGTATGTATATATATATATATATATATATATATATATATACTTACCTGTGGTTTGAGGGCTATTTGCCAAAATATATGCCTGGTGGCGCTTTTGAAGTTTCATGTGATCATAGTGTATATAGTTATAACATGCTTACAAGGGAAATTTCAGCCATGTCCCAAGTAATTGTGTTATAACTGGTAGCTATATTCTATACCCCAGTAGATATAGATAGCAATTTTCAGTACCATTTAGAGATCAAAATGAGTAGAAATTATTGATGGATCAGACATTTCAGAATCTTTAGCAATGTCATGGCCATCTACTTGTGATTAATGAGTTATTCATGTAGGAGACCAGAGTTCATTGACTATACACTCAGCAGCTCAGGTAAATAATTGTTGGTGCTTGTTATTAGAGACATGTTTATGATTAAGGTAAGGATTTTATGGAATGTGTGATGTTACACCATAATATGGTAAGCGTAGCCATGAAGTGTGGTATATACCACAGTTTACCATGGTATTTCAGTTATACACCACAGCATAGTGCTTTTAATCTCCACCACAGCTTTAGTATCATATATTACAATAGTATTGTATAGTAGTGATAACGAAAGTGTGGGTGTGGTCTGCAATAAAATATCACCCAAAAACCTGCCTCGATTCCCTTCATGATTACAGGACAGTATTAGTCAGGTAAAATCTATCCCAAAAGTGCCTTTAGATCGACTCGAATGTTTTTTTCAAGTTGCTACAGAATTATAAATTAATGTAACTTTCTACTAACTGCCTACCTGATGCGTTCAGGCAAATGTAGCGGAAAAGTGGCTAGCTACAGCCCTATTTTGTTCACAGAAATGCTTTGAATTCACTTAAGAAGAAACCTTTGGCATATTGATAGCAATACAATACGTGCGCTCTTACTTTTTTCCTTCCATACTGTACTATGGTGGCCATAGCACAGTACAGATTTGATCTCCAAGCGTGCACATTTCACAATGCTATTGCACTAACATATTGGAATACATGTGTGGATAGCTTCATGAGCTGTTCTCCATTGTAGATGATGTTGCCTTCCTCCAGGAAATGGACTGCTTGTGGAATGGTATGTACAAAGCATGTGGTTGAAAGTAGACTATTGTTGTAAGTGAGTTAAGTGGATTAGTCTGGCAGCTTTGCCAGACCTGGTGATATTGAATGTAAGTGGACAGCTATTGTGCTTTTTATGGATATAATTATTAGATTCATGATTGCTATCAGATCATGATATTACTCATGAATATGAGAATTGTAGCTACGTATTTACATATATGATATGGTAGCTAGCTTTTAATCAGTAGTGGTTATGAATTGACAAAAAAAAGTTCATAAACAAGTAAAAGAAAAAATAAGGAATTTTAAACTAGAGTAGGGACAATGTAGTACTGCTGCAATAAAAAGTACTGGAACAAGCTGGATCGTAGTATGTAATGTCCAGATACTGTAAAACAATAAGAAGTGAATATCTCTATTGTGCATTTTAATTGTACAATCTCCATAGCACAGTAAGGATATTCACTTCTTATTGTTTTACAGTATCTCAAACATAGCCTTCTGCAATAAGTGCTGCAAACTTTCGCTAAAAGTGGAAAATGCTTTGCCATTTCTTAAGCAACTGCTCCTGTTTTACGCACATCTTCTCTTTGGCTTTCTATCAAATGGTAAGGTAAAGGCTTGTCCCTGTTAAAAGTATTGCTATATTTGTGAAGAAAGCTATAGGGGTTCAGAGTGCATTTTGGAATGTTTATTTTTCACTTTCATATATCATTGTATTTCGAGTATAACATACTTATCATGAGTGCTGGTACTATCCTAGTTCCTTATTTGTTGCTGCCATCAAGTATAAATTATATATACGTAACAATAGTTCACTGTTCTTTTACAATTTGCCTCTAAACGTTGTAATGAAGCTTTTATATGGATCCAAGTTTTAGTTATGCAACCTTTTGATCACTTCAGCCATAGTTGGATCTGAGGGAGGGCCAGGGGGTGCTGTGTCCCCCCGGCCCTTCTCTTTCCCCCCTTGGACTCACACTACTATACTGATACCGGAAACTGGAATCATGCATTCACACTGTATTCAGAAGTATAGAAAGCCTTTGGGCAAATAGAAGACAACAGTTATAAATGTACTTTACAGTTATACTGTACATTGTAAAGAAAGTGAGGTAAATAAGTTTGAATTTTTGTGCCAAGATCTAGATACTCTAATAGAGCAGTCACTACTCTAATAGAACAGTCACAATTCTGATGTCAGTACAACTTTATATTTTGATTTAGTACACTTTACCATCAAACAGATAGGCTAACTAATCTATATATGCATTGCAAGCATACACTTTGTTAGCTAAATGATATCAAAAATGCTCCCAAATCCAAACCTATGAGGTCTAATTTTAAAAATTTCCTCAAACTACAGTCTTAAAACTGTATATCTATCACTGTACTGAATTAAGTTATGCAACTGAATATAACTTGTGTACTAGAATTCCTCTTAGTGGAGTAAATACTGTAGTACAATAAAACTTCTTGCCCCCCCTTGACCCCCCTGACAGTGCCTCCTAGATCCGCCTATGACTGCAGCTTAGGCCTTCATAATTATAGACCATTAGTAGCATAAATTTGTCACAGAATCTGTTGAGTGTGAATGTTTTCACTGTATAAAATGAGAATTAGCACTATACTGGCGTGATTGTTTATTGTAGTAGTTAAAGCTTTCACTTCACGAGCAAAGTTTGAAGAGTTTGGTATGCACAACTACATATGGTAAGTACAGCTTTTAGATAATAATCACAGTCTGATACATGATTTCATTTACCACTGGTTTCTCATCAAATTTCGGGTAATCTTTTATCAGTGGATGCACCTACAGTACAAGATAGATATCCCACATAGCTTTATAATACATACATGATGGCACATTTAGTCAGTTAAATTTAGAAAAATGTAGTGCCAATATAGCTATGTGCCCGGATCTGCGAAAACCTGGCATAATGGCATATTTTGCAAATTCTTAATTATTGAATATGCTTAGCCAAGTGTATGCTCTGGCCAAGTTTTAGTCTTGTATACCAACAGCTTTTGGAGTTACAGTCCTACAAAGTAGCAACAACAGAAAGATCAATTTATACAGCAAGCATTGGGAAAATAAATTACAGATGCTTACAAAAACGGCTGTAACTTACAAACACAATGTAGTACAGGGTTGCAACTTGCACCATCGTGTTCACCATGAATAGGGGAGGTAATTACTGGGTAAGATTTTCCTTCTATCACCTATTCTCACTACATACAGAGATGAAATCAGTGAAGAAAGGTTGATTGCTTATGATCGCTTCAATGTGATGTGTAAACAAACAGCCATAACTCATGTATCCTTTAGTCTACTGCAATGAAACAAAAATTTTCAGACAGGTGAATAAGATGATATACAGGTTTTCATCATTAGACATTTTCTTCACAAAGAACAAAACATTTTTAAAAGTTTAGAAGCAAATATTTTACCCATTGCAATCAATATTTAAGACTCCGTCATTAAGATGCACTCACAATTTGCCTTACATACCATAAATTGCATAATTACTTATTATACCTACTACAAAGAAAAACTAACTAAAAAAGCTAAAGTTACAACTACACTACTTAGACTAGCCTACTGTACTGGAAAACAAGCATTACGTTACTTAACCAAAATCTAAATCATTCTCTGAGTAGAGAGAGCATACAATGGTTATACTGAAAATTTAGGCTTGCACCGGGTTTTTGCAGATCCGGTCACATGCACACACACACACACACGCGTGCGCACACACACACACGTGCACAGACACACACGCACACACACATATGTATGTACATAAAAGTTTTGTACTTTCAGGTAATTCATCTCCTTAAAAGAAAAAAGTGCTTCACCAAAGGTGGTTTGTAAACATAACAAAAAAATGGTCTGGTATATGTAACTATATCAGGGCACAAAACAGTGTGTTGCATGGCCAAGGAAAGCCAATGCATCCAGGTACATGCACAACAGACAAGTGTGTGTGTATATTATACAGGAACCAAGAGAACGTCATTTTCACTCAATTGTTTCTTGATAGCCAATAATTTTTCTGCTCGGGATGGGACATCTTTCATACTAAATTTGAGCTATGTCAGTCTAGCCATCTATGAAATACGCACCTTCAAAATTTGTGTTATTTTTGTCATATTTTTCTTAATTTTCTACTAATTTTTCTTTTTGCAACACGTATAAAATCTGTATAAGTATGCAATAATTCTCTTCAAATTTTTGAGGGTATAAAGAATATAATACTGCACATTTATCATTTAATTTGTGTACAAATTGGTAGAAATAGTGCCAATTAAGTTACGAGCAATTTCAATAATTACAAGTATGGGAAAATAACTTACAGAAATAACTGTAAAACCAGTCTGTAGATAGGCTAACCATCCTATTGCCTCTTGTAATTTCAAAGTTCTGAGATTATTAGATAAGAATCTTTGCATGGGCAATATCAAAGCAAAAAGAGTGCTTTATTTTCAGTAATGCATTCAAGTGTGCTATATTTTCCATTTGTGTCACAATAAAGTAAAGGTATGCATTGGTTTGGAAAATATAGAACACTTATGCATTGATTGGAAAATAAATAACCGTTATTTATAAAAACAAGATCACGTGCGTTACATTTCTAGTTAACAAAAGTAGCCAAAAAGATACTATTTGTTTTACTACCACACCTGTACTATATACGTAGACACTTGCTGATTGTCTAATGGCTGAAAAATGACACAGTTCGAGTTCATGAAATGAACGTTCCAAACAAGACGACAAGACAGAATTTAAACACCGCTACACTTATACAATATGAAAATAAAAGCATTCAGGCATGGTTTCGAGCCAAATATAACACTCGGCTATACCTCGTGCTATAATAAACTCTCTCACCCATAGTCTCATGCTTTTATTTCCATATAGTACGTTTAACCTCCACACCACCAAATTTGTAAACGCTCGAATCTACTGCTTTTAAACTGCTGTAACTTACACACCGTACCATATAATCCTATAAAGCTATATATAAAATTACTCACTATAGAACAAGGAATTTGATTATCAAGTTGCTGTTTACACAAGAGCAACCACAAAGCCATTATATAACTTCAAAATGCAAAAAATCAGTCTTAGTGAAACCAAACATGAAATTTCACAACTTTACAGGCTAGCACTGTACAATAAACATTGCTAACCTGTTTACAGTTGAAGCGATTATCTCTAAGTCTGGTTTTCCAGTATTTGAGCAAGTTCACATGTGCATACAAGCATGAGGTCACTGTTTCAAGGTGTACAAAAGTAGCAACATGCCACTCCAACCTATATATACAAGCACACGGAAAAAATGGAATTTTCAACTAGAGTAGGGATCATAGCACATCAATGAAAAGTACTGAAACAAGCTGGAGTAGTGCACAATATTAAATATCAGTAAAACAATAAGAAGTGTTATATCCTTACTTTGCATTTCCATTATAGTATCTTGAGCACAGTATGGATATAACACTTCTTATTGTTTTAATGTGATTTAGTATCGTGCACTACTCCAGTACTTTTTATCGATGTGCTATGGTCCCTACTCTAGTTGAAAGTTCTAAATTTTTCTGTGTACGTGTTTGTTAACTTTTTTTGTAAATAATTATTATGACTGGTGAACTCACACATACCGTGAAAGAAATGGCGCCGCGCGCCCAAGCTATATTAATTATTGTCTGAAAAGTGAAGTATCCCGTTTTGTCATCAGCTTTGTCCAACTTGTTACACAGCATTTCGGATCAAGAACTGTTTGAAAAACACCTCTGCAATCCATGCATACCGAAAGAAAGAAATGGTGCTGTGCGCCCCAGTTATATCACTTATCGTCTGAAAAGTGAAGTATCCATTACGCTTCATTGTCAACCCCGTTACACAGCAGTACAAATCAAGAACTGTTTGAAAAGCACCCCTACAATCAAAATAGTCACTATGAAAAATACGGACGATTTCTGTTATGAAGGAAGCCATCATGTGCTACCGCCAAATTGACACGTTTTGCTGTCAGCAAAGATGAATGGGAAATAAAGGAGGACACTAGTAAGTCCATGAAGAATGCATTGTATGTACTGCGGTATGCCAAAAGGCACCTCTCGGGCTGAAGCGATGCCGAACAGTGAAAAAATCAAGCCCGTAGCCTTAGCCATTATCAAGTTACGCTTGTCTGAAGGCATCATTCAGTCAGTCAGGCAGTCAGTCAGTAGAAAATTTTGTTAAATATATTATTTTTAAAATTCCGTAGCATCTTTTTGAGAGCATTTTGGGTTTATCTGAAAGCTTGTTTGGGCTTAGTTTTACCTAACCAATACTGCCTCGCTATTGTCAAGGAAAATTGAGGCTGGTTTTGGGTGATGTTATTTAGTGTGCCACGTCTACTCCTTTGTGGTCCCTACTATACAGTACGATATAATCCCTCTCTCTCTTTATTAGTAGTGCCATTATCACTTCGAAAAATTGTCTACAATGCTTGTTATCGACATTCCAAAAGTATGAAATTGCATCATCTAACTGTGCAATAGTGTGCGAGAGACTGGTTATCACTGTTCCCGTTCATTTAAGGGCATTCAAAGCAAGATTATTAGATAAGAAGAAACATAAAGTAAAAAACTAAACATTGGAAACAAGCTTGATCAACATACTCTAATAGAACAGTCACCAAGAAGTAAACAAAATTTGCATGAAAAACATTGAAAAAGCTGTCCAGGGTTCAAACCGGAGACCTCCACACCTATATGCACAAACTCTTTACCACTCTGTCACTGCTGTCAGTTAGACATTCTAATAGAGTAGGCAGAAAATTTAATACTGTAGTGCAATTTGTTGCCAAACCTACCGACTAAACCACTAGTTGAATTTTTTCATATGTCTCTGTAAACTGTCAAGGTACAAACCTTCAGTAAATCTGTTTAAACAAAACCCAACCATACATATATGTAATAAGTGCATTTCAAGATACCTCAATAGAGCAGTCATACACAAATAATAGGAAGTTACAAAATACGTAATACAATAAATATTTTTAAAAGAGCAACTTAAAAATCTAGTTCTATACTGTTTGTTAGGCTTGAGCCAATCAATTATGTTGGCATACTTTTGAGCATAATAGGCTAGTAAAAGCATCAAGCATAATGCCAGCATATTAGGACAATTTTCAAGATTTTAAATTAAATGCGCAATGCGCGTGCCAAAAAATATAGCAACACATGAACACACTACACCTCAATACTGCATTCCATATCAAGAAAATGTGCGATGTTATTATTTTATTGTTTCTTGGCTGATTATTCACACTTCGCGGAAATAAGGTAGATATACTCTAATAGGGTAGTCACTTACTCTAATCCAGCAGTCAGGAAAGGCTGATATACTCTAATAAAACAGCAAAACTCTAGAGCCATTTTGAGCATAATAGGCTGGATTTTTGAGCACTGCTCAAAAGCATAATACACCATTTTCAAAGCATAATTGGTTCAAGCCTACTGTTGGCCTACTAAAATAATAAAAGGATACCAGCCCACATGCAAAGCTCTTACATAGGTGCTTGTGTGATATCTGATCCAAAACAGACAATCTGTGAAAAAGAGGTGTGGCCTTCCAAAAGTTAAGCTATTATGAAAAAGATGTGATATCAAAGTTAGCAGCCAAAAAATGGCTTATGATGTCAATTACTTTATCAGATTATAATATTATTGCAGCCATTTCGTGGCCACCACCTTTGATATCACATCTTTTTCATACTGGCCTATTTTGGAAGCTTGGCTGTTTTGGATCAGATACATGTACTATAATAGAGGTGCATCGATATACACTGTAAATATCGGGATCAGTATTGGTAAAAGGTTGACTTTTTAGCAGATATTTCATTTACATATACCGTATTTACTCAATTTGTGTCCCCGGGGTACTATTATTATTTTGTCCAAAAATAATATTAAAACTCTTCGAATAGTGCCGCACTGCAGTATTAAATGAGGGTGTGCTACTAATATTTTCAACTTGCCACTACTATAGCTATTCTACATTATAATTTTATAAAACAATCACAACATGTTGCTATTTACTTCTTCTCTATACAGGACCTTTCTTTCACTCAAGTCCTTGTAGCCAACCATGTAGCACAACCATGTCATGCCTCATGCTGCATGGTAAATCTAGAATTTTGATTATGTGACAGATGTTCAAGCTTTTATACCAGGACAATGCCTTCCTTAAACTGAGATAAAGATTAAAGGTATGAGAGCACTAGTAAAGAGTAATTACAAAAGTATAAATCGGTACTTTTCAAGGGTGTGGCACAATTAAAATTATTTCCAGAAACAAGGATAAAGACCATTGAATAGTACCGCACTGTGGCACTATTCGAGGGTGCAGCACAAAGTGAGTAAATATGATAGCTAACTATTCAGCTTTCTTTATGTTTGATCTTGTAGTACTGTGGGTAGAGCAGTTGCTAACTTTTTTACAATGGCCAAGGGTTTGGTTCCCAAGCTAAGCTGAACTTTTTTCGCTCAGATCTTTTCATTGCACTATTTTCACAAGTCTTTTTTTCTTTTTATGAAACTACTTTGGCAACCACCTTATTAACTTTTTTTCATAATGTGTTAACATTTATTGCAGTGTCCATACTAAAAACCTTTATGTTCAGATGCAACCCAATGCTAAAACATATCAGAATTGGTAATTTTGAAGCCAATATATCGGTTATCAGTGTATTGGTAAAATTCCATATCAGAGTACGTACCTCTATATGATACACATTAACATGTGCACATTTATTAACACTAACAGTATTTAACATACATGTATGTTATGTAAAGTGTAAGGATGTCAATTTGTAAGCAGCACAAATTGACATCCATAATACGTATATACGTTGGAAATCACATTATTCTAACAACGAAACACATAATTTTACAGCATTCCTCAAACCACATAAAACTTTACAAAATGTTTGCATCGTATCTGCACAACCCACAGTATACTGGCTATTGATACTTATTGATCAATAACTTGTATACAGAAGGTGACATGACTCTATCTTACAAAATCTCTTACTCTTGTGCAGTATATACGTATGTACTTACCGTGGTTTTCAGTGTAGTTGGTGGTATCACTTTTCTATTTGATACAGCCTCTGGTGCAATTGATATATTACTACTATAAAGTAAATACAATAGGTAAGTAGTAAAACAAACTTCATTTTACGTACATCATGAATGCATCTATTAAAAATCACTGTTGAAAAAATGTTAAGTTTCTAGGTGATCACTCTCAAAATTATACTACATTATAACACTTTCACACCTCACCTCAAAGGGAAGAGAAGGTGGATAAATGCAATATATACCCACAGCCCTCGGGCCTGCAGCTGGGTGTACTGTATATGTGACCGAATTTTGGAAAATCAACCATATGGTCACACTTGACATCTCCTTTATTTAATGTGATTAAATAATAAGCTTTATGGTATAAATCCATATGATTTTAATCAATTCTCAAATTCTTGAATTAAAAGAAAGTTTATAAAATACTTTAAAACCGGACCCTGTGGTGAACAGCATCACTCTAAACATTGAAATTCTAATTATTTTGTACACAGCCATATAGGTGATTTTCCAAAATTAGGCCACACGCATCAGCAGAATCTCTTGCAGCTGTGGTACAACTATACAGTATTACATATAATTATAGTGGAGATGAAATAAATTCAACGATATTATGCAAAATTAATAAAATAGTATAATGTTGTTGTTTAAAATCTGGCTCTTCTGTTTATCTGCAGAAGAAGACAAAAGCCAGGCTGGCTTTGGTGCTTACATATATACATACATATATACACATAATTATTATATACCACTTTAGAGTGGGCGTTCAAAGGTACCGCTCAGGGTTTAACTGGCATATTCACTGGACAATATCTAGATATTATCCACTTTAGACAGTAGGCAAACAGTTTTGCGAATGTTTTATCTTTCCTGGCTGTTCAGTAGTTACACAGTCGGCTATATCGTAGTTACAGTCAGTTATTATGTTGGAGTGCTCTGTTGAACAGGAGATACAGCCTGTATCAGGTTGATTTATATGATGAGTGTAAAGTAAATTGGTTAAGGCTACCCTGATGAAATGGTTGATAAGTTAATGTTACTGAAGGTCAATCACTGCTGTTAGGTAATAGCTACACCCACATGATGATATTGGGTATCAGAATTACTGCATGTGTAGCCTCCAAAGTAATCCTTAAGTGTAAACTCAGGGGACATGAGACTGGCTTAATCTTTCCTGTCATTTGGTAAGAAGCAACAGTGTAAATGGCCTTGTTATCTCAAGTAGCAATCAGTCTTCTTCTCTCTTTATTAGCATCCAGGAATATAGGAGCCAATGGTAAAAAAGAACTCTCTAAATCACATAATTATTATGGCTAAAGCTTGAGAATCCAAATAACTGCATATGAACAATACACATAATTATTTCAAGGAAGCTTTGTAATGTTCAGGTGTGTACCAACACTTTTATGCCACTAAGATAACTGTATATGTATGGGAACTAATTATATACTTGCCTGGTTCACTATTACAGTGCTGTCATCGTAAAGAGGTGGACTTCAAGAGGTGAGGTTTTACTATTCTCAAGAAGCTAAGGACTAAAAGCTTATCTTATAAATGATAAATGAAGATGTGGTCACTGACCCATTAACTGTACAACAGTATTGTATTCACCTGAGTGACAAACTGGTCCAAGCATTACAATCCAACACCATGGTACTGTATTTACTTGGTTAAACATCATGGTGTTTATTACAAAAAACTCGACCACCACTTGATGTGTGGCTTCTATTGAAGGTGTGGTGTTTAAGTAATAATAATAATACAATGATCAATTGAGTGATGGTACATTCTATACAACACTAAAAGTTTATCATATCAGGTGAGCTCCAATCAGATGATGCTAAATAATGGAACAAGGAAGGGGTGGATTTAGAAAAGGGAGGGGGGAATGGGGACTAACTCAAGGTACCAATTTCTCATGCAAAGGTGTGCAAAGCTTTGCATGCTGAAACTAGGGGGTCTGGGATGATGCCACCCAGGAAATGTTTAAAAATAGTGCTAAAAATACAGCCTACTTTATTCCATGGACTGGACTTACGGACTGGACTTGCAGACTGGACTGACGGACTGAGCTGGAAACAGCTTTTAAACAATAATTCAGGCATTATCCATCGGCCTACTGTATTCCACGGACTGGACTCACGGACTTGACTCGCGGACTGGACTGACAGACTGAGCTGGAAACAGCTTTTAAACAACAACCCAGGCATTATTTATCTCTTGTAACACCAGAGACACCACTATCGAGCTACAACTGCTGGTACTGCTCTTCCTTACAAGTCATGAAACCAGCACATGCACTAATTAATTAGAATACACTTACAATACACGTGTACTCGCAGTGATAGAGCGTGTTAGAGTAGGGGTGTGCGATAATGAACATTTTATCATTGCGATAATGTAACTCATTATCACGATTATCACGATACTTGATTACACACTTTAATACTAATTGGATACTGTAAATGTCTCTATAAATTATCACCGTGTCACTTATTATACAGTTGTGCTTGCTTTATAGCTATATCTGGAAGCCAGTATTTTGACAAAAAATCAACAAGCATTCGTTAGAAGTATACCTGGATTTGTAAATTTTTCTCATTTCAGGTTGGCCACATGTAGTTTACAGAAGTATGTGGAAGTTTCCTATTATCACGATAATGCGATAATGAAAATTTTCGCGATAACGATAATGACTTTTCACGATAATTGTTTATTCACGATTATCGCACAGCACTATAGAGAGGCTAGTGTTGTAGCGTAGATGTTTTCCTTTGTTGCTTCAGTACTTAACACTAGCTAGCGTTAGGGCTGTAGTGATGAGCCAGGTTATTTGCATAGCGCCATCACCTTTCCTGGTGGAGCTACCTGCTAAGAATAATTACTGGCTCATCTCTACAGCTGTAACACTAGCTAGTGCTAAAGCAACAAAGGAAAACATCTACGCTACATCAATAGCCTCTATCATGCTATATCACTGCTAGTACACATGAATCGTAAGTGTATTCTAATTAATTAGTGCATGTGCTAGTTTCATGACTTGTAAGGAAGAGCAGTACCAGCAGTTGTAGTGGTGTCTCCAGTGTTGCAAGAGATGGATAATGCCTGGATTATTGTTTAAAAGCTGTTTCTAGCTCAGTCCGTCAGTACAGTCCGCGAGTCCAGTCCATGGAATAAAGTAGGGCCTAAGTAATTTGGAGACATTTTCACATACAAACGATAAAAATCTGCCTTTAAACTGCTGTTTAGATTAGGTATAGCTCTGCAGTATTTGTTAATGAAAAGGTTTGGGTAGGTTCAGACAACCAACACCCTATCACAATTGCACAACAACAGGTGCATGTTAGAATAATAATGGAAAATTTTGAAATTTAAATAATATGAGATTAAATCTGAGAGCATTTTTAGTGGCATGTGCATACTTGAATCAAGTATTGCTATACGTAATAACTGTACAAGTAGATGAATCACTTATTAATGAAGGTCTTTTAAATAGACCAATGCACTTCATTGTATGTATAGGCACATTTTTACATGCAGACAGATATAGATAAATTTCATAGCAGAACCAACTATTACGTATTTACTGAATGTTCTATTAGAGTAGTTAGGTGACTGCTCTATTAGAGCATCTATATCTTGTGCACGTCCAATGCTGATTCCAGTGATCAGGGCCCTTGTTAGATAACCTTTAGCACAAATCCAGTGATGATACCTTGAAACGATGGTTATAAAGTGGGTTTAATGAGTATTTGTACTATTAGTGGTCATTACAACTATGCTAAGACAAAAGTTCATTATAAACTTCAGCATATTGATCAGGTAAAGTCTAGTGAAGGAGTACTTCAACACCCATAGCCCTCCCCTAGGCCTGCCTCTGCAAGGACTAAAAAAACCAGTTATTTCGACCCAAATTATCTTGCAGATCTTTATTCTACTGTATAGCCATATCCAGAGGTTCACTAAAGTCCCACTAAGACTAAAATCATATTGCCACGGGACAATGGATACAAACACAAGCCATGCACAACCATTACAGGGTGAAATTTTAATAATACAATAAAGTGCTGTCATGGGCAATAAGACAAGCATATTTAAATTTTGTTTCATTTAAAATGTACATATCAGTGTTGTGCATAATTATTTCAAGGAAAGAAGTGTGTCTTGATGAGATATTGACTATAGGCGAGATTTGAACACAAGTGGGAAGGTACAGTTCTAGAGTATAAATCAATTACAGTTATTTAGTACAGATATACTGTTCAGATGTCCACAATACATGACCCTGTGGGTTCCCAAGAAAGGAGGAAACAATCTGTGTACAGTACTGTGTATACCTGTACAGGGTGTACACTGGAATGTAAAATGTACAAATGTGTTGCACTTAACCTTTTGAATGGTCATGTAAAACTAGCATTCATCAATGCCTCGGAAGACCAGTTTCGACACAGGCAGTCAATTGCACTGATGTACTATTTACTTCCAGGATTGGTGCAATTAAGTAGATATGCAGACAGTTGCCTGGATGATTGTGTCCAAGCAACCTAGCAATCAAAAAATTATCATTCATGGCCAGCAAATCCTAAGGTACATGCACTTACACTACACTCCTTTAATGGGTATTTAAATACTTGTGCGGGTTTCATGACAAATCCACTACTCTGAACTTACAGCAGATGAAATTTTTGTTGATTTACAGGAAGAATAATTATTGATGCTTCTATCCATATACACACAGGCAAATAAATATCAGGGATGTGCACAGTAGTCAGGACCACCCACCACTCAATTAAAATTGCTTCCACTACCACTCACTAACCACACCTCTAACTTATGCAAGTTACGGCCCACACATTTTATTCTAAATCTTCTGGACTTTACTCTATTCCTTGTAACCACCACTATTCTAAACCTGGGCAGATATCTGACATAGAAAAAAAACAAGTAAGCACACTTATGCAAGTTATACCATAAAAAGCTTGTTTCATGGATGACAGATTATATACGTTGGCTAGTAAAAAATGATTTGCATGTCATTAATAAGCACTTGGTTTTCAAGGTTTCGGCACTCAACAAGTATTTTGGCATTTATGTCAGCCCTATATTTCAGTATCTTCCAATTTGAGTAAATCAATTAAGTTGTCTATTTGTGGGGATATACTGTTATTTTTGCCAATATACGAATATGCTTCTTTAGGAAGAACATACCAATTATGGCAAGACCATCATTTTGCTGTAGGCATATATGGTTATTGCAGTGGCAAATGGGGATATTTCATTGGTAAAATTCCTTATGGTACCATTTCTATACCAAATGGCAGCAGGGAATATATGAGTGCCTGAAACAAAATGGTAGCACCTACACTGTATGTCCATTCCAAATGGAGCCCCAACCATCAGAGATTCTTTTCAGGGTGAAAAGGATCTATGGAACCATGTTATTTAGAATGGTAGTACAATACCTACTTCAACTGCCTCCTGTACTTCTTGCAGGGAAATCTGCAACAGCCGGTTCAAAGTTCACGAGACCCGGGATCTTTCCAGCAGGGCCAACAGCTTGTAAAACTCATGCTTGACTAGATCCAAGTCTAATTCTGTATAGACTAGACCGTGTTTCTTGGAGTAAGTATAACTGAGAAATGTCTGAGAAACAACTGAGAAATCGTAACTGAGAAGCAAGAAACATTTGAGAAATGACAGAAATATCTGAGAAATAAATAAGTAAAATATTGAGAAGTGAGAAATAAATGAAGAAATTTCTCGGAAATAACTGAGAAAAGAAGTGAGAAACTCCCGGTACTGGCCACCATAGTTATTAGCAGCATGAAGCCATGTTGTTTACACAGTATGGTCAGACAATTATGGCTCTCACAAATAGGTAGACTGATACTGACTCCACCCAACTTTAGGCTTTTTGTGGAAAGGAAAATGGTTTATGGAAACTATATTCATAGCAATGAATAATCTCTGGTATCAGCACTATCATTTCATTATGTCTCTGAGAGAACGCTTGTACGGTCATGTCACTCATAGCAAATTGCGATCGCGAGCTTACAGGAAGAAGTAGAATATACTCACCATGCAGAGACGTTATGCGCGATCTTCTAAGTGTAAGAAGTGCTGTTACAGCTTTCAGCCTTGACTAACACTACAACAAAGCCCAAAGGAGCTCACATAATGGAACACTGTAATTTTATTATTATATGACTTCTTTAGTATATGGAACTGCTGCCAATAGTAAATGGCGAAGATAACTTAGAAAAGTTCGAGGTGTAGGGCAGACACCTCAACTCTCACGTATTCCGTGTGAAACACATGCATCGGATTTTTATCTCGTGCATGTTTTTCCATCTCACACATTGCAAACCTCTTGGCAAAGCACTAAACAGTACTCTAATGGCTAAAAATGGAGAGGCACAACTGAAAATATTCCAAAAAAGTTGCAAAGTTTGTAATTTTAACAGGAATTTTCTACTAAGATGAGACCTCATGCATAAGTAAGCAAATCTCACTCATTTTAACATCAGGTCTCACTTCAAGTGCACTTTCTAGGTTGAGGTCTCTGAGGTAGGGTGGTTGGCGATCTGTTGAATATGGGCTTATTAATAGATCATGGACATGCAGAAGGACTCAGTGAGCATGGCTATACAGTTTTAGCACGAAAAAGTGGACAAATCTGCTGTACATGAGTAAAGCAAAAAAGAATAATAATAATATGAATAGGGCTAAAACAAATACTAATACTCGGAGAGTACTCGTAAAGGATTTGGTATTCGGATAATAAAATTGGTACTCAAGTACTCGTTAAGATCACGTGACCCAGCTCATATGATGTATTTGTCATCAGGGAGTGACACAATGAAGGCTGTAGAGTTTTGATTAGCATATTTGTTTTGTCAGGGACACTAACATCAGTACTTTAATACATTGTGTGTGTCATTGTTGTTACTTGAAAAATTGTAAACTGTTTAAGGGTGCTCGCTGATATTTGAAGCTGTTTAAGTGCCAGCCCAGAAACCACATGCGGCTGTTGCATCATAATTGACATTGCTACGCATACTTGTAGTATCTGTGTTAAGCGCCTGTGTTTTGCGCCAGAGAACACGAGGAAGAGCAGCATGTTTTTTACTTTAAAATCGTTGCTGAATTGTTAGCAAATGATTGTCTGATGGATCAAGAGTTACACTAGCGTGAATTAGTCTAAAAGTAAGTGTTATTATAAGGCAACAAGTGTGAACGTATGTTTCGCTTGTAGCTAACATGCGTTCGTGCCTTGTTTTCTCGAGTGATAGGGTATGCTGGTAGTTTGTATTGTAATTATAAGCTGCTTATGTAGGGGACTATGTTACTAGCTGGAATCACAAGGCGTTACAAGCTGCTGATGATGGCGTGCCTAGCGTAACCTAATGAAGAGCGGCTTGCTGGAGACTCCAGGCGTAGCAAGAAGCTGTTCCCGTGTGTGAAGAAGAGAAAACAGAGCTTCTTTGTGTTTTGAACAGCGTTTATGACATGTTATTTTGAAAAGTTGGTGATTGCGGTTAATAGGAATTTGTGTGGTTATTATATCAATAATGTTGGGCGCACACAATCTTTGCACATATTTACTAAAAATAAAACTAGTTTTTGAGTGATAGCCATAAAAGCTTCAAATTTTGCACGGAGATAGGCAGATAAATTCTCTACAGGACTATGAAAAGAGTTTGTCTGTAGCACTATGGCTTCACGAGTCATGGTGATGGAAACACGAGGATTTGGTTAGTGAAACACACTTTCAAGGCTTACTTATTGTCAATGTAAGCTATGGATTAATACTTTTCATAGATGTGAGTTGTAACCTTTAGTATATTTAGCGCAATTTCCAGTGCTCTAGTGGTAAAGATGAAGGACTAGTTTCGATTTAAGCGCTCTGGAAAGAATTTCGCGTAGCTATAGATCGGTAAAGGCTAGTGAAATTCTGTTTGGTTTGTGTTGAAGAGAAGGGCAACCACTACCAATATAAGTACCATATGGATTCATTTACACGTTGTCTGGTTATAAGAGGAAGTACAAAATCACGCATTGTATGGCTTCAAATATCCGCGAGCACCCTTAAGGTTGGCATAAAACATGTCAAATGGGTATGACTACAAATAGCTAGTATCCGTGAATATTCGATCGTTAACTTCAGAGAGTACTCAAATACTAAAAAAAACATGATTGTTTCAGCCCTAAATATGAATAATAATAATAATATTATTACGAAGATGAACAAAATGGAAAATTTCAGTTTTGTTCCAAATACACATACTGTTTCCTTTTCACTTGATACTTACTAGTGGACCTATACTCATTGCAAATAACCACCAGAGGGTTGTTTTGAGTTGGAGGAAGCTTTCCAAGGTGGTGTTTAGGTGTGCGTTCTATTAGAGTTTCATAACGTTTAAATGATCATTTAAACGAATTAATTTTGGAACGAACAGTGAGCGTGCTGCATAATCTATTACATAACGACCAAGACACAACCAAGGGCATCAAATAGAGAATAGCTGAACTTGTAAAAAAGTATAGCGCATGCGTGGCGAACACGTTTTTTACAATCACCTTTTGCCCTACTCAAAGCTCCCCAAGTTACTCGCCGAGCGCCATGCCGAAGAGTAAGGCCATTAAGAAGAAGCCTATCCAGAAGGAGAAGGACACGGGCAGGAGTACCGAGAACAGATCGACATTGCCACCAGTTACCCGCGGGAAGAGACAAAGGAATGATGAAGGAGAACGACAAGGAACAGAGAAGCGACCACGGCCAACAGAAGAAGAGAACACATCCAAGACTGTGACTTCAGCCGACATTCCCAACATTATAACGACGGTCCTCAAATCCCTGTCGGCAAGCAACTCGAGCAGCGCGCCCAAGGCCTCCAGCACTGCTGGAGCGGCCGGCAGCAGCAACCTCGCCCCGACCAGAGCTGCCAACGACGAACCACCTCGTCCCCTGACAACGGAGGACATCTCGGCCATCGTGACAACTATTGTTAACAATCAAGCCAAACAACCTACTCCTAGGGGCAGCGATCCACCAAGCTCGTCCTTCAGTGACCTCGGTAAGCACCTATTGGAAGCACACAACACGACCATGTACTGTAGCTGTATGTTGTTAAGCACGCAGCATGACCATGTACTGTAGTTAGGTGTTGTATTATGGCACCCCCATGCGTGCACACTCGCTATTAGCACTTGCTATTAGTTACTCTCTGCATGCCAACCTCCTCCCCCCCTGCCTTCAACACAAAAAAAGAAAAAAGAAATAAATAAATAAAAAAAATAAAATAAAAAATAAAAATCTATCTTGCAACTCTATTCCATCCATCTTTCTCTTTTCATGCAACTATAGACCGGAGTAGTAACAACAACCTTGACCACATTGAAGAATTTGACACCTCGAGCACCATCAGATGCTACCAAATCACCAGAGAATGCAGGCTCTAGCTCCACCCCCCTGCCTCCTATACTGATCAACAGTGGACTACCACCAGTGCCGGCCAAATTGGTTAAAAAGGCACAGGATGGGCTATTTATAGAAATGGCAGACCTTCTCCCCCAGAAACTCATCTCTGCTGAATACTACACAGAAGACAATACCACCAGCTCAAAGCAAAAACATCACGAAGTAGCCAATATCATCGAGTGGGTGCAGTGTTTTGGTGTATATATCGCAATTATCTCCCAGAAGGAACCAAAGCGGACAGCCGACCTCCTTGGTTACCAGCAGTTGATTATCCACTCCTCTAAAATTGGCCGTGAAGGTGGCTGACTAGTGTACGATCGACACTTCCGACTAAAAGCATCAGCAATAGGATTGAAGGACTGGTCATCTGTTGAAATGAACGTATGGCGGATGGCTTTCCCCGACAGAACGACACAGCCCACAGCACAACGTACACTACCCTATTCCAACCAACCCCAAACAATGGATAGGAAGATATGTCTTGACTGGAATGACAGTTCCAATCACAATTGCCCTTATCCCGACTGCAAATTTGAACATCGTTGTTATAGATGCGTCTTTAATACAATAGTGGTAGACAACAGACACAAAGCTTTGTTTTGCCCCAATAAAGGAAGAAAGCGCCGTGATCCCCTTCTAGGCAGCCAAGTCAAGCCAAGTTACTAACTTTATAGCAGTTATAGGCAATTTATGTTATTGTAGGTAATTCTCACTGCTGCTGCATATAATGCACTTGATCATTTACATACATACATATATATATAACGCACACTATTACATCATAGAATTAATAAATGAGGAGCCCACTTTTCTTAAACAGACTTATAATATCTGGGAGGGAGTCTAGGTTTGCACACACGCATATGTGACAGACACCATACTTAATATATCTCCCCACCCACAGACGTCAACATTACAGAAGTGGAAGCAACTATGACTACAGCATGCATCTCATATGAGGAATGGTTGCCAAGATGGACGGCACACTTGAGCAGGACCGAAGATGTAATTCAGGTGCCATCCACAGCTACCGCCATCATAACCCCACTACAGACTCACATATGGCTGCAACTACTATCCAATTATCCCAATCAGAGACTAGCTTCCTTCTTCATATCAGGCCTAACCTACGGCTTCAGGATTGGCTACCACTCTGAGACTCAGTTGAAATCGGCCAAGCGTAATCTTCCTTGTGCCCTGGATCATCCTGAGGTAGTAGACCAGTACCTGGCAGAAGAACTCTCTCACAATAGACTAGCTGCCCATACCACATCAACTGGGCCTCACATATGCACATAAGTCGTTTCGGAGTCATACCAAAACACCATCAACCAAATAAGTGGAGACTCATCATAGACTTATCCCACCCTGCAAAGCACAGCGTTAATGATGGCATTCCCAAATCCTTATGCTCACTATCCTACATTACAATCGACTCAGCTATTGGCCACATCCTTAATCTTGGCCAAGGAACCTTATTGGCAAAGATCGACATTAAACATGCTTTCAGACTGCTTCCCGTATGTCCGGCCGATCACCATCTGCTAGCCATGCGCTGGAAGAACATGATAGTTGTGGACACCTGCCTTCCCTTTGGATTGCGATCAGCATCCAAACTTTTCAACATCCTAGCCGATCTCTTATCATGGATCCTGGAGCAGCAGGGAGTATCACCTCTTCTCCATTACTTAGATGATTTCCTACTGATGGCCCCTCCACAGTCATCTCAATGCCAAGATAATCTCCTCATAGTTCAGCATATATGTTCCCTGCTTGGCATACCCCTAGCATTAGAAAAAGTTGAAGGGCCAACTGACTCTTTGACTTTCTTAGATATCACGTTAGATACAAAGAGAATGGAAGCACGCCTGCCAGCTGAGAAGTTAAATCGTATTCGCACCTCAGTAAAGACTTGGCTTCAAAAAAAAGGGCTACCAAGCGTGAAATACTGTCCTTGGTGGGGTTACTCCAACACGCCACAAAGGTGGTAAAATCAGGCCGCACCTTTGTATCCCGTATGTATGCAACCGCTGCTAAGGTAAAACGGCTTTCCTTCTATACCAGACTTAACAGAAGTTTTCACTCAGACCTGCAGTGGTGGAACATGTTCATCACCAGATGGAACGGCATTAGCTTCCTTTCTAACACCACCTCAGCCAGCAAGTATGACTACCAGATACAAACTGATGCTTCCGGCTCATGGGGCTGCGGAGCGCACTTCAATGGCAGATGGTTCCAACTCCACTGGTCATCTGATTGGGATTCTATTGGCATAATGGCAAAAGAGCTGGTTCCCATTGTGTTATCTTGCGCTGTTCGGAACAAAGCATTGTCAAAGCACAAGACTGAGTTCAGGTGTGACAATCTAAGCGTGGTGGAAGTAACTAAGAAGGGCTCCTCCAAGGACCCCATGACAATGCACCTGCTTCGCTGCTTATGGTTTCTCACAGCTACTTTTGACATAGAGATATCAGTATCACACATCCCAGGAATTCTCAACTCCTCAGCAGATGCTCTGTCTAGGTATCAAATCCCACAGTTTCTTAAGCTACACCCACAGGCTTCCTCCATACCAACATCACTCCCATCAGCTCTGAAAAGTTTAATGTCCCCTAGAAAACCGGACTGGACATCCCCATCATTTCGACGTAATCTCCGCAAACTGCTCAAACTCAGTGACAATTGATTGATGACAGTCAACCCCCCCCCCCCCCCACCCCCATTGTACTTATCATGTACACAAATAGTGTTATTTTTGCTTCTGTATATCTATACATACTATGAATACACAAATAATAATAAAAAAAAATTCACAAAGCAAATTGAAATCAAATCTGGAGATACCACACATCCCACTCATCCATCGATACATCAGATCCTTGGGTGAAAGGTCACCATTGCTCCCTTTCTGTGGCTTAAGATAATAGCAAGAGTCTGGGAGGGGACTATCGCTAGCCTTGCCCGTGTAAACCAGCCATATATCATATATATGAGTTTCGAGATTCTTTCACATTGCACCACATACGTACATGCTACTTTCAAAAGTAATAATATAAAGGTTACTTCAAATTTAGTACTTCTGTTTACCTAGAAAATAAAAACTGGATAGACAAAAGCCAGCATATGCAAATACAAAAAGAAATGATAACTAATCAAAAACAGCCAAGCTGTGGAAAAGGGTGTGGCCTTCCAAAATAGGCTAGATGAAAAAGATGTGATATCAAAGTGGTGGCCAAGAAATGGCTGCAATTATACTGTCAGTTAATTTATAATGCACAACTTAAATATACCATTTGGGCCATTCTCGGCCACCACCTTTGATATCACAAGTTTGCAATACCAGTCTATTTTTAGAAAACAGCACCTTTTCACAGATTTTTGTTGGTTGTTTTGGATTAGAATTGTATATACTGTACCTGGTTGTATCTGTGGAATCAAAATCACCTTCTGTTTGAGTGTATGGGTATTGGTTGTATTGAGTCTTGAATATAACAATATAGTGTACATTATAGTAACTTATGTTAAATATATAGATACTAGACTTACAATAGGCATTGGCAGCACGCTATAAAATAACTATTTTCTTAATTAATGTGTGTCGCCTGATGAAGTTGAATATGACGGCTCTTTGTGACTTACACTCCATCTGACATGGTGTGCATGTATTCTTCGTGCATTATGACTGAATCTGATGTACATTGGATGGGTGAGGTTCTGTTTTAGCAGGCTGTTGTTTACTATTGAGTTTGAAGCTATTCACCATCGTGTAGTTTTTTTGAAGTGACAAAAATTCCTAAAATTTCCCAGCCTTTAATTTTGCCCTTGGGAGTAAATGGGTCTAAAATTCTAATAATACAATTACATCATTTCTTATACAATTAGTTACATTTAGATGAGTTGGTACTTAAATTGGTTGATGGAAGTAATTTCTTTATTATGGTTTGGATGAAAGGAAGAGGCAAATGACAATATATTTAAGGTTGGAAGATCGCCAAAGGAGCAGAGGAAGAATATGACTCAATATGAATCAGTGTGTGCTCATTAGCAAAAAGGTAGATCTTTACCTAGACTGGAATTTTGGATCTACATTGCTACTATTGCTGAAAGCTTGCTTTAAAATGTTTGCATGGCTACCATTATCACTGAAAGCTTGTTTTAGTATACGTGTGTGTGTGTGTGTGTGTGTGTGTGTGTGTGTGTGTGTGTGTGTGTGTGTGTGTGTGTGTGTGTGTGTGTCACTGGGGGCAATAACTGTGTTTCATGTATGTGTGTGTGTGCGTGCGTGCATGGGTGTGTGTGCACAAGTGTGTTTTTGTGTGTATGAGCTTTTGTGCATGCTGCATTACTATAGGTGAAGTAATGAGAAAAGGATGAGTGACGTGTCTGAGGCATGTTTCTACTGTAACTTGAGCAATTGTCTTGAGGAGGTTGGTTCATCAAAACCTCAAACAAATTCCTTTAATTATATGCACTTAATATGGTTTATTAGCTCCCTCAGTAAATAATCTGGTGCTTGAATATGCAGTTATATGCTGCACAGTAGTCACACACAGGTATCTAACCTTCTCTGGTGTTAGTTGCACGTACCTGACAGTTTGTTTGGGGGCTACAAGAATTACCTAGTCATCGTTCTCCACATTCCATGACAAGTTGACAATGGTTGGAGTGTTGAAAGGGCCAAACAGATCACTCTGCACCCTGTTTGGTGAACCAATCATTCACATTGTTTTCACATCAAATATATGAATGTAGATTACAGCCATTTTTTTTTGCAAAAGTTTGAAAAAATAGCATGGGCTAAGGCTCTTAACTTCCACACAAAATGTCTGGCAGATGAGACTGCTGCAATGTAATGATTTATTTGTGATGTGTTTGCTTAGTAGTCTTAATTTGTTTTTTGATTAATTCTAATGTTCAGGTAGTCAAAAATAGCAAAGTTGTGTATGTTCGTGATGACTCTTCCAGAGCAAGCTGGAAAAGTACTCTTCCAGAGCAAGCTGGAAAAGTAACAAGACATGATGGAATTATCAGAGCCGTTAACATCTGAGAAAGCAGTTGCAAGACCAATAGACTTGCTAGCAGACTAAACGTATGTATAACCACAAGACAAGCTGCAATGGAGGTCCATGCAAGAGTAACTGAATGAACCAACCTCCTAGTGAGATGTCAATGATTAAATAGTTCAGACATTTTGATTATGTACATTGACTTACAAAGCTACAGTAGGTGTTGTTATTCGTAGCTTTGAGTTGTTTGGCACATGAACTAAAGTTATACAGGGAGTATAAACTGTGCTATATTATATCCATGATGATCTTGTGTGACACTGCCACATGGAAACAGGTCCATATCCCTCATTTTTGAAAACAAGGATGATGATTGATTGACTTCAAATTAAGTTTATGGTCTGGCGTACATAATAGTTCTTACTGCTACCAATGTCCAGGAGCTGTAAAGGGAGGAGCACACCCAGTTCTAGATATGAGTGGCTAAAGTGAAAGCTTCTGTACTCTAATAAAGCACTCAATAACTCCAATAGAACAGTCATTGCATATCTAGTGGTCAACTAGATTATAATTACCTTTGTGGTTCTACACAGAGAGATGTGAGGACACTTTTCATATTTTCAAATAAATGCGGACTACAGGTTCTCTGTACGGTCATTTGTTGAGGGAGAGAGAATTGTCCCATCCAGATCCACCATTAGAAAGACAGGATGAGAAAGTTGTTAATCTCATCTGCTTAACCTGTATTATAAAGATGCAAGACAAGACCTTCACTGCAGATTTTGCTTCTGTTTTAAATTCTGCCATGCATGCTACGTAGCTAATAAATAAGGTTTCCATCCTTAATGGACGTATGCATCTTTACAGACTATAAATCTTTGTGGTAACATTCTGAGCTATTTCAAAAATGCTTATAATGTACTAACAGTATTACAGGAAAAGAAACATGGATTATTGCCATTTATGCCTCTGTTGCCAATCCCTATTTATAAGTCTAGTATCTATGGTAATACACACTGTATATTAAAACATTTTATATCCTGGCAAAGCCACACTTCAGGGGATCCGTATTATGTATCACTTTTGACAAAAAATGCTTGTTGCAAATAGCAAATACACAAAAACAATAAATTTAAAATTACACACATAACAATGTGATCACCAGGGATATTGGAAACCGTGGAAATTAAATGGTGAAAAAATGGAATTGATCAAAGCTACTAATAGGTAGTTATTTACAGTACAAAAACCACCTCTGTAAAGACCTAAATTCATAATAAGCAGTGGCGGATACAGGGGGGTTATATTGGTTTCAGCTGAAACACCCTCTGAAAATAGCATGCGCCTCTAATTTATTTATGACTCGTCTGTGTGTGTGTGTGTGTGTGTGTGTGTGTATGTGTGTGTGTGTGTGTGTAATAAAATCAACACGCGTTATACATAGTGTATTATATTAGGACTTTTTCTACTGGCAAAATGTATACTTTTGCCTTTGAAATCACCATTACAGTGTTCAACAGCAGGTAGCAACCTTTTTTTTTTGGTTTTCAACCTACAGCTAGGCTGAAGTTGAGTGGAACCTGAAACCCCTCTGAAAATTTCTAGATCTGCCACTGATAAGACAGACCACTGTAAACATATGAACATAAATGCTGATTTAAATTTCATGACCTCGTTAAATATAGGCAGTCTTTGTTAAGTTAAAGTGTAGTACATTGTAGAAGCACCTATATAAATTTTGGACTTCGGTTCTACAGAATTTAGTAACCTGAAGGCATTCGCTCAGGCATCACTACGCATTGCCTTCAAACTACTAAGGTCCATAGAATATATTTTGACTACAGCTCGTTGTTGTACTTACTATTTCTGACACAAGAAATATAGTAATCATAAGCCAACTACACCTCGCTCTAATTAGTGTGGCACCTATGCTATCCAGTTAAATGCTCATGCATTGCCAATTTACAGGTGTGTAATTACCATGTTTTGCATTGTCTCAGAGGCAGAAATCTATCAAGGGATCTACAGGATTTTAATCCCTGTGAAAAAATCTTGGTGCCAACTTCAACTGAATAGCTGTTATTAAAATTTTTGCCATTAACCTACCATCACAGCCATTTCTTGGCCACCACTTTTGATTTCACAACTTTTTTCACTCTGTCTTTTTTGGGGCCACACCCTTTTTTCACAGTTTGGCTGCTTTGGTATAGATATCACTTTTTGTATTTGTATACTCCAAAGCCATACTGTTGTCAACTTTGGAGCATTTTTACTTGTCCTTTTCTTTACAGCAGAAAGGAGGAAGGGATCAAGAGCTGAATTCTGTGAATATTTTTGTATAATGAAATTTTTTTTACAAAACGTATATCACAAATGTCGCAACTTGGCTTGCAACTTGGCTAGCTTGAAACAATAAATCTGTAACAAGTCACCCAGTAGATGTTTTACAACTCCTCTTGCTGAGAGTTCAGCTGCATTACAAGTTTCCCAGTAGAGCTATATTACAAATCTTAGCTAAAGTGTTTGGCTGTGCTATAAGCTACCCAGTATAGAGTTCATGATGAGCTACAAACAAGTTACGAATACTACAGAGAGTTCCACAGGAGAAACAAGTTACCATTTGGTACATGATTATAATATGTATTTCATCACAACTACTGTATATTTTAACAACAAAATTTGAAATTAAAATTTTTCTCTTGTGTCCTTCCTACAAAAACAGCCGAGTTGCAAAAGAAAGGTGTGACCTGCAAAAGTTAGGGTGTGACTCACAGTGCGATGAATCATCCAAGCCAGTATGTTTGCAACCACTGGATATAAATGTTATACATGCATGCCTAAAAGTTTCTATTATGGGTAAGCAGCTAGTACGTTCTGGTTATATTTGGTTACGATGAACGGACAAATCCTAGAGGTATCGTGGAGAGTTTCAGTTCATATCAAAATGCTCTCTGTTTGAATGGTTTTCATGGAGAAATCCAAGTCATGCATACTAATCACATGATTGAGTATTAATTGATCCCCACAATCGATTTTGGTCTAAACATCTATACAATCGCTGCCCAGATGTAGCCTGGGCTACATTTCGTTTGTAGCCCGGCTAGCTGAGCTACATATGAAATGTAGCCTGGGTGGCTTCTTTGATCTGAGGTGTGAAAGTGGTAATTACATAAGCCAGTTACATCACTGTCAATCATATAATATCTTAGTTATTAACACTTGTCCTCAGCTTTGCCTCAGACTAAGATATTCTACTCCTGCTGTGATATAACTATAACAAAAGGATTTCTAAGTTGTATCAGTAGCAGAAAGGTATACATATAACAATGTTGCAACAGGAATTTACTCTCATATTTAACTAACAAAAATGTTAGTATTGCACATACAGTAGCCTTTATGAATGCTGACATACCTGTATATTATAATCTTGTCCACCTGATGGTACTTGATGTCTATATAAAATGTTTTAGTATCAGTAATTGATTGTTATTTGACACTGTATGTATAGTGTGTGTTATGAAACAAGAGATTCACAACAAACAAAATAGTGCATGTAGTATCAAGACACACAGTAGTGTGCAGTGTGGCTAACCACACCACACCATGAGTATATTGATAGGAAGAAAGAAAACAGCTTTTTTCACGTGTGCATAGCTCCATGGTCCCTTCTCCAAAGCACACATTTTTTGCTGTCTGCCAGGTAGGGTAGGTCACACAGTAAATATGATTAAATTCACAACAGCTACGTATTTGCTAGATATGAGCATTCAAAGTTCCTTTAATTTCTTTGTTTTTTCTCCTTATGCCGTACGGGGGCTTTGATTTATTTTTGCACACTTTGCAAAAAATACCATAAAATATAAATGTGTAATTCATCTTTGGCACAAATGAAGACTGGATAAAGGAGAATTCACGTACTAAGTTTGCTGTGAATCTGATGAATATTCAAGGAGTTATGAGCATTTATTCATGTAAGAAAAGATTAAACTTCTGTCACAGCTACAGGGTAAATTGAGTATGGGAATAACTTGGAAATTGGTGTGTACATAGACTGATCATCGTAGCAGTGCCTTTTGATAGTTTGAATATCAATAAGAGTTAATGCTACAAAGTTATAAAGCAAAAAACAAACAGGTGTAAAATTGCGGGATCAAGATACTCTAAGAGCAGTCGCCACGAGGTACGCACAAAAATGTCAAAAGTCAGTTTACCAGAGTTCGTACCAGGAACCTCCATACCTAACACATGCATCCTTCACCACTGAATCACTGCTATCTTGGCTGATCACTTCACTTAATTTCTGCTTTATAAATGAAAATTCTAGTTTAAATCTGCTTATCATGAAATAAACATTCGTAATTTGATAGATCTACCAATAGAAGTACTAGAACATTCTTTATATGTGACCCAGTCTGGGAAAACCGGTCTTATCGCCCATGTCAACAGATTGGATTTTTCACCATGAACATAAAGCTACATGAATAGACTACCTAATTTCACAATCAAAATCAGCTAGACTTGAGTGGTCTGGTTTTGCTGGCTGCTTTTCCCAAGCCCAGTGGCAATCTGTGTGTGTGGTGTGGGACATTAATGGAGCTCTGGTCAGCCTGGGGATGGCTATATGAGGCTGTACAGTTCCGTGGTGTTGAATAAATACCTCTGCTGTGAATTTCCTTTCATTTTAGCCAGTTTTGAGACCTAAATGGCCCATAACTTGGCCTAATTCATCCCTATGCCTTCCTTTTTAATTTTTTGAACAGCCTCTTGCCCTCCTTCCGGTCTCCCACCTCCCTCCCGTTTTGGAGCTTGCCTGATACAGTCAACCACGGTTTAAAAACTATCTAAAATGGCGGGAAACTTAGTTGTTGGCTATTTGCACAGTGGATGCTGTGGAAGGTAAGGAATTGGTGTAAAACGTGTGAAAATTTGGTACACATGGCTTAAACCATTGGCAAGCTACAGCACATTAAATACTTAAAACCGGCATTCCTCGATATGTTTAAATAGGCGATAAGACCAGTTTTTCCAGACTGGGTCACATATGTTCTATTAGAAGTCCTCAAAAATATGCACTCTATTAGAGTATTACAATAATATTACCAAATATTGAAGTAAAGCATGTAATACAATACATTTATATTCAATAATCATCATTGTGTCTGTATAGAAAAGAAGAAATGTGAGTAAAAACAAACCCCAAAGTCAGCCATAGGCTAGTTTTGGGGTCTTATAAAGTACAAAAAGAAGTGAAACCCACACAAAAACAGCCAAGCTGTGACAATACACGGTACGGTCTTAAAATTCTGGATGAAAAAACTTGTGAAATCAAAGGTTGCAGCTGGAGTGATGTTAATGCTAATAAATTTTAATAATGGCTGTGCATGTGCATTGTTAACATTAATTTATTTGCATTAACATCATTGCAGCCATTTCTTGGCCGCCACCTTTGATTTCACAGCTTTTTTTACCCAGACTTTTTAAGGCCAAACCAATATTTTCACAGCTTGGCTGTTTTTGTGTGGATACTATATCATATAAACATCATCATCAGATCATCAAACAAGTATTTTTTATTCAAACTTTAAGCCATTTTATCATTTAGTACGTAGCTGCAGTAGTACTGAATAATAGAGATCATGAAGGTTTACATTTCCTGTCATAAAACTATCAACGATCAGAAATCTTCACATTACTTTGGCATTATTGATTACTTATAATAGAATCAATCCCATGACATGCCTTCAAAACAAGTTGAAATGCTTACAAAAGGTTTTAACTAAATACTATTGCATTAATGTAATTTTCCACTGGCTATTTGATCAGCTAACAAACTAACTGACAAACTAATACCACAGACAAACATTGCTTGGTGATAGTTAACACCATGGGCTGAAGCTTGAGCTTGAGCTTGACATGTGCCATTGGTCACACTGCAGGAAGTACAATCCATGTACTATGGCCTCAGCACCTTCAGCAGTTCATGGGCTAGCTTACAGTATGGATAATCCTCTTAGAGTTGCCTACCTAACTCATAGATGCTTCCTCTGCCCCTGTTTGTGAACATTCTCATGCCATTATGATTATAGCTATCAACTTTACTAAAATTTTAATCGGCTTTGTGATGCAAGTCACAGAATGTAGAGTTATGTGATTGGGTAAACTCAGAGCCCATAATGTTATTCTCAACTTCACAGGCACAGTCACGCTGCTATTGCATAAAGCACTTGCATTCTTTTTAAAATTACTATAATCTAATCTCCAGTCAATGACTTACCTATCCTTCATGGCACCTTAGATAGTTAGGCATAATCAAGCCCAAAATAATGTGCTGCCAGAGTAACTCAAAATGCTTCTAACATATCAAATTTTTATTAATGATTTTTCTACTAACTAACTGACTGACTGACTGACTACTGACCGACTGACTGACTAGCTTATGTCATTCAGCCAAGAAAAATGCAACTATGGTTAATGTCATAGGCTTAATTTCTTCAGTGTTTGACATCACTTTAGGCTCAAGACATCCTTTTCACCTAGTACCACAGCTGCAATACATGCATCATGAAGTTACCTTTGTCCTCCTTCCTTTCTCCACTACCACATAGGTGTTGATTTATGGACAAATGGTGCACAAATGGTTTTTTGTGCTCACTATCACATCTATAATGGACAGTGTCGATAGTGACTGGAATGATTGTAGATGCACTTGCTGCAGTGTTCTTCACTTGCAACAATTTGAAGCTCAATGAAAATAAGGCAGAACTGAAACAAAGCAAAATGGTAATGTAGCTTTATAGTCAGTGCAAACAATCAAACACAAAATCAATTTAATATAATGTCTATTGTGCCATCCTTTTCTTTGATATGGTATGTGTGGGCTCACCAGTCATACTGTAAATAACACATGTTACAAAAAGGAAACAAACAAGTACAATAAAAATAAAGAATGTTAAATTCAAGTAGGGATCATGAAAATTGAAAAGTAATGAAATAAGTAAGGCTGCCTTAACCCATTAACCAGCATAGCTGCTATATGACCACATTGCAAAATAACACTCACCCATAGAATACATTTTACAGATATAAACTGTACTATGCATTTCATAGCAAGATGTGCTAGTACTAAAAATGGACATACTCTCATAGGGTCCCATTTCTGGGATATCTGGATTCTTCCCAGCCTATAGTATGTTCACGTTGAGCTGAACCCTCAAAAACATTTAATAACTCATGGATGCAATTACACATGATCTTGAAATTTGGCTCATTTGTAGTACTGCTTGACCCGCTAAAAATATTTCAAAATCGTTTTGTTCAAATGTTTGACATAATATTTACGGCTAATCAAAATTTTCACAATACATTTCCTATGGGGAAGCCATATAAGTACAGTGTCCATTACGGCCCTTTCCTGAACTTGTAATGGAGCCAAACCATACGTGTCTGTTGTTGACACCTTTGCTGTTACTAATAATCATCTGGTTAGCTGAAATGTTAACTCTGTTGAGAAAAAATCCACTTTTAATTTTTAGCTGTTTTTCAGGGTTCAGCTCAACGTGAACATACTATAGTGCACATTTATTATGCAAGCACACAACACGAAAGTGTTTCTTTCAAGGCAAATTGTTCTTTGAGTTGGAAAGTAGTAAAGAAAGTGACAAGAGCATAAAGGTGGCAGTCGACTGCTTTATCCAGGATGTGGTATGGTGGACTTGAGTACATATATATGAATGCATAACACCAAGAGTTAATGATATGGAGAGTATCTAATGCTGTATAGTCCTGTAACAAATGATCGCACAGAAGTTCTTTCCATGTATTGAATAGATTTCTAGTATTTGTTCATTTCCTTACTGCATTTAGTTTAGCTGCACAGTGAAGAATGTTCAAGAATATTATCCTACTGAACCAGCAAATCACTGAAGACTGAGAAAGGAAATATAATGGACAGTGCTCCTTCAATTACAAAACACTTGAAGGCAGGTTTCGCTTGTTAACATGGTGACGCATGGTCACCTATATATAAAGAGATCAGCTAGAAACTAGACACAATAATTATAGAGAGTTCAGCTAAACAGCCAAGCTGTAAAAAAGAGTGCGGCCCCAAAAAAATCCAGGGTGAACAAACAATGTGAAATCCAAGGTGGTGGCCAAGAAATGGCTGTGATGGTACGTAGGTTAATGGCAAAAATTTTAATAACGACAATTCAGGTGAAATTGGTACCACTTAGTCTTGGCACCAAATTCACCTGAATTGTCATTATTAAAATTTTTACCATTAGCCTACCATCACAGCCATTTCTTGGCCAACACCCTGGATTTCGCATCTTTTCTCACCCTGACTTTTTTGTGGAGGCTGCACTCTTTTTTTACAGCTCGGCTGTTTTGGATTAGATATTATTAACCCTTGATAACACAAATCATGAAAAACCAGCTGTGATATTGATTGTACTGTAAGTAAACTAGTTCATTGAAGTGTAGGGAATCTTTGTAAAGAGTTAGTTGAAATTTCACTGCTAGTCTTTACTGAAGTTTGACTTTGTTAATTGTTTAATAACTTATTGCCATCTATACCAAAATCAGCTGAGCTGTGAAAAAGCTAGGATGTACCCCCTAAAAAGGCCAGGGTGAAATCAAAGGTGGTGGCCAAGAAATGGCTGTAATGATGCAAATGTCAACCATTTTTAATGACAAGTGATCAGTAAAAATGATTGTTATTATAACATTGCAGCCATTTTTTGGCCACTCTCTTTGATTTCACAACTTTTTTTACCTGGCCTTTTGAGGGCCACACCCTTTTTCACAGTTCAGCTGTAATTTAATATAGATATAACTTATTTTTGTAGTTATAAGTCCAAAACCAGTCATAAACCAGTTTTTTGGGTTGACTTTTAATATTTTTTTTACTTTACTGTAGGAAGAAGCGAAAAAAAAGTGTTTTGTATTATTGTTGTGATGAAATTATTATCTAATCAAAAACAGGTGAGCTGTAAAAAAGGGTGCGGCCCCCAAAAAGGCCATGGTGAAAAAAGATGTGAAGGCCAAGAAATGGCTGTGATGGTAGGTTAATGGTAAAAATTTTAATAAGTAAACGACAATTCAGGTGAATTTGGTGCCATTTGGTCTTGGCACAAAATTCACCTGAATTGTCGTTATTAAATTTTTTACCATTAACCTACCACCTACCATCACAGCCATTTCTTAGCCGCCACCTTGGATTTCACATCTTTTTTCACCATGGCCTTTTTGGGGGCCACACCTTTTTTTATAGCTTAGCTGTTTTTGATTAGATTTCACTTCTTTTTGTATTTGTATACCCCAAAGCCATAGCCGGCTTTAGGGATATTTTAACCTATCTTTTTTTCTTTACCACAGGAAGAAGAAAAGATGAAGCAGATGTTAAATACTTAAAATATTTCTGATTTTATCAGTAAATGTACAAATTATATATATGTGAGTGGTTCAAGTAAAATCCAAGCATTATTGCCATATTTTAAAAACTAATTTTTTAAAACACAATTATATAATTTAGTCTGTGAGGAATGTCGTATCAACATAATAACTTATTTTGATAAATTTTGTGCATGGTGAAGTCATAATGATGATGTCATAATGATGACATCATAATGCTAAATTTTAATCTACATTTTTTAAAGATTTGTCTAAAAGAAATAAAATTTGGATTTTACTTGAACCTCTCACATATATAATACATATATTTATAACAGAACACTCTACATGGTGGTTTCTTTATAACTGAATACTCTACAAGGTGACTTTATCTAGCTGATCTCTCTACAGGGTGAATTGTTTGTAGCTGAACTATATACAAGGTAACTTCTTTTAGCTGATCTTTCTACAGGGCAATTTGTTTGTAGCTGAATTTTCTACAGGGAATTTGTTTGCAGCTGAACTCTCTACATGGTAGTTTCTTTGTAGCTGAATTCTCTACAAGGTAACTTCTTCTAGCTGATGTCTCTACAGGGTCACTGGTTTGTAGCTGAACTCTCTACATGGTGGTTTCTTTGTAACTGAACTCCCTACAAGGTGACTTCTTCTAGCTGATATTTCTACAGGGCGATTTGTTCGTAGCTGAACTCTCTACATGATGGTTTCTTCGCAGCTGAACTCTCTACAAGGTAACTTCTTCTAGCTGATGTCTCTACAGGGTCACTTGTTTGTAGTTGAACTCTCTACATGATGGTTTCTTTGTAGCTGAACTCTCTACAAGGTAACTTCTTCTAGCTAATGTCTCTACAGGGTCACTTGTTTGTAGCTGAATTATCTACATTTTTTTGGTGGTTTCTTTGTAACAGAACTCTCTACAAGGTGACTTATTCTAGCTGATCTTTCTACAGGGTGATTTGCTTGTAGCTGCACTCTCTACAAAGAACTTTTTCAAACTGATCTCTGTACAGGGTGAATTGTTTGTAACTGAACTCTCTACAAGGTAACTTCTCCTAGCTGATCTCTATACAGAGTGACTAGTTTGTAGCTGAACTCTCTACATGATGGTTTCTTTGTAGCTGAACTCTCTACAAGGTAACTTCTTCTAGCTGATCTCTCTACAGGGTGATTTGTTTGTAGCTGAACTCTCTACAGGTGATTTGTTTGCAGTTGAACTGTCTACATGATGGTTTCTTTGTAGCTGAACTCTCTACAAGGTAACTTCTTCTAGTTGATGTCTCTACAGGGTCACTAGTTTGTGGCTGAACTCTCTACATGGTGGTTTCTTTGTAACTGAACTCTCTACAAGGTGGCTTCTTCTAGCTGATATTTCTACAGGATTTGTTTGTACTGTAGCTGAACTCTCTACATGATGGTTTCTTTGCAGCTGAACTCTCTGCAAGGTAACTTCTTCTAGCTGATGTCTCTACAGGGTCACTAGTTTGTAGCTGAACTCTCTACATGATGGTTTCTTTGTTACTGAACTCTCTACAAGGTGACTTCTTCTAGCTGATCTTTCTACAAGGTGATTTGTTTATAGCTGAACTCTCTACATGATGGTTTCTTTGTAGCTGAACTCTCTACAAAGTAACTTCTTCTAGCTGATGTCTCTACAGGGTCACTTGTTTGTGGTTGAACTCTCTACATGATGGTTTCTTTGTAGCTGAACTCTCTACAAAGTAACTTCTTCTAGCTGATGTCTCTACAGGGTCACTTGTTTGTAGTTGAACTCTCTACATGGTGGTTTCTTTGTAACTGAACTCTCTACAAGGTGACTTCTTCTAGCTGATCTTTCTACAGGGTGATTTGTTTGTAGCTGAACTCTCTACAAAGAACTTCTTCAAACTGGTCTATGTACAGGGTGAATTGTTTGCAGCTGAACTCTCTACAAGGTAACTTCTTCTAGCTGATCTTTCTACAGGGTGATTTGTTTGTAGCTGAATTCTCTACAGGGCGATTTGTTTGCAGCTAAACTGCTGAACTCTCTACAATGTAACTTCGTCTAGCTGAACTCTCTACGGGTGGCTTGTTTCTAGCTGATCTCTCTACAGGGTGACTTGTTTCTAGCTGAACTCTCTACAGGGTGATTTGTTTGTAGCTGAACTCTCTACAAGGTAACTTCTTCTAACTGATCTTTCTACAGGGTGATTTATTTATAGCTGAATTCTCTACAGGGCAATTTGTTTGCAGCTGAAATCTCTACATGGTAGTTTCTTTGTAGCAGAACTCTCTACAAGGTAACTTCTTCTAGCTGATCTTTCTAAAGCTGAATTCTCTACAGGGCGATTTGTTTGCAACTGAACTCTCTACATGGTAGTTTCTTTGTAGCTGAACTCTCTACAATGTAACTTCTTCTAGCTGAACTCTCTACGGGTGGCTTGTTTCTAGCTGATCTCTCTACAGGGTGACTTGCTTCTAGCTGAACACTCTACAGGGTGATTTGTTTGTAGCTGAACTCTCTACAAGGTAACTTCTTCTAACTGATCTTTCTACAGGGTGATTTATTTATAGCTGAATTCTCTACAGGGCAATTTGTTTGCAGCTGAAATCTCTACATGGTAGTTTCTTTGTAGCTGAACTCTCTACAAGGTAACTTCTTCTAGCTGAACTCTCTACGGGTGGCTTGTTTCTAGCTGATCTCTCTACAGGGTGACTTGTTTCTAGCTGAACTCTCTACAGGGTGATTTGTTTGTAGCTGAACTCTCTACAAGGTAACTTCTTCTAGCTGATCTTTCTACAGGGTAATTTGTTTGTAGCTGAATTCTCTACAGGGCGATTTATTTGTAGCTGAACTCTCTACAGTGTAACTTCTTCTAGCTGAACTCTCTACAGGATGACTTGTTTCTAACTGATCTCTGTACAGGATGACTTGTTCCTAGCTGAACTCTCTACAGGTGATCTGTTTGCAGCTGAACTCTCTTACATGGTGGTTTCTTTGTAGCTGAACTCTCTACAAAGTGACTTCTTCTAGCTGATCTATCTACAGGATGACTTGTTTCTAACTGAACTCTGTACAGTGTGATCTGTTCATAGCGGAACTTTCCACTGGGTGATTTGTTTGCAGCTAAACTCTTTGCATGATTGTTTCGTTGTAACTGAACTCTCTACAAGGTAACTTTTTCTAGCTGATCTCTCTACAGGATGACTTGTTTCTAACTGAACACTCTACAGTGTGATCTGTTCATAGCGGAACTTTCTACTGTGTGATTTGTTTGCAGCTAAACTCTCTACATGGTAGTTTCTTTGTAGCTGAACTCTCTACAATGTAACTTCTTCTAGCTGAACTCTCTACGGGTGGCTTGTTTCTAGCCGATCTCTCTACAGGGTGACTTGTTTCTAGCTGAACTCTCTACAGGGTGATTTATTTGTAACTGAACTCTCACAAGGTAACTTCTTCTAGCTGATCTCTCTACAGGGCAATTTGTTTGTAGCTGAATTCTTTACAGGGTGATTTATTTGAGCTGAACTCTCTACATGGTGGCTCCTTTGTAACTGAACTCTCTATTAGGTACCTTCTTCTAGCTGATCTGACTACAGGGTGACTTGTTTGTAGCTGAATTCCCTACAGAATAACTTGCAATGTAATATAACTGATAAATGCAGCTGAATGCTTTATTAGGGTGACTGTTCTATTAGAGTATCTCGATCTCGCATTTGCTACATGTAGTTGCCTTTCGAATCATTACTCAGTGATTTGTAATCCGATTCTTCTGTACTACTGCAAGGACTTTCTATGATGATTATTCCAGCTACATACTGATTTTCAGCTCGTTGCTCTAAGCAGTTTGCCCTGTAGACACGAAAACTAATAGTTTTTTAATTCATAAAAATCGATCGTGTAATTTTGACACAGGTTGGGTTTTGTGTCATATCTCCATGGTCTTTATCCCGATTCCTTTCAAACTACAAAAAGGCACTCCTACGATGGTTGCTCCATCTACATATCAATTTTCAACTGATTCCTCCAAGGGGTTTACCCTGTAGGCATGACAGACCTTCGACCTTATTTTACGCAAATAATTGGTCATAACTCCGTGAATATTCATTGGATTCCTACCAAAGTTGGTATGGAGATCCGCCTTAATGAGCCCTTTAAGTGTGCCAAATTTCAGCCCAATCCGAGCACGCATTCATGTTTTATGGCGAATTTTGCGAAGTGTGCGAAATGAAGATGAAGAAGAAAAAAATGAAGAAATTAAAACGAAATTTTGTTCGCTCGTATCTCGGAAATGGCTCGAGCGATTTTCTTCAAATTTGGTATGTAGACTCCCCTAACTGGGCGGCACGTCTCTAGCAAATGTGGTTCCAGTCGGATAAGGGATCACAGAGCTACATAGGTGTGAAAATTGCGTTTTCTTTCTTCCTGTTAATATACTCACGGTGTGGCGCGCCGACTTCTTGGGCCGCACGACACACTACCGTGTGTCTTGATTATCATGTACTAAAAGCAAACTTGTAATATAGCTGCTCCTGCAGAACTACTTACACAGTGGCTTGTTTGTATCTCATCATGAAAACTATACTGGATGACTTGTAATATAGTTGAACACCATACTGGGTTACTTGCAATGTTAACTCTATACCGGGTGACTTTTTACATAGCTATGCTTCTACAGGAAGACTTATAATATAGCTGCAGTCTCTTCTGAGTGACTTGTAATGTAGCTGAAGTCTCTACTGAGTGACTTGTAATGTAGCTGAGCTTTCTACAGGGTGACTTGTTATATAGCTGAACTCTCTGCAGGGAAAACTGTTGTGTAGCTACACTCTCTATTGAGTAATTTGTTACATAGCTGAATTCTCTACAGGGAGATATTCATGTAACTGAACTCTCTACTGAGTGACTAGTAATTTAGCCTAACTCACTGTAAGGGAGACTACCCGAACTCTCTACTGGGTGACTTATAATGTAGCTGAATTCTCTATTGGGGTGCTTGTAAGTAGCTGAACTCTCAGCTAGGTTACTTGTAATGTGGCTGAACTCTATACAGAGTGACTTGCACTGTAGCTGAGCACTCTAATAGAATACATACATGTACGTAGTTTACTGCTCTAATAGGATGAATGCACTATTAGAATATTTTGATTGCACTCTTGCTGCACAGTTGATTTTTGCATTACTGTATACAGTAACTCACAGGTTTTAAACCCAAATATTCTGTTCCACTGAAATTCCTTTCTAAGATCATTGATTTACTTGCATTTCACTTTTTAGCTTTGGTAGCAGGTGTGACAATATTTTCATTTGCAAAACTAGATCACGCACATGATACACACAGTTGGCATTTTTGTTAAAACTTCATCATCTTTATCTCGATTATTTTCAAACCACCAAAAGGCATTCCTACAATGGTTACATTCTATCTAAAAAAATGTTTCAAACTGTTCTTCAAAGCGCTGTAGCTATGACAATAAACCACTTCTGCATTTTTGAAAATCTCTCATAACTCTCCTAATTTTATTTGATCTGTATGAAAATTTAACTATAAATGTGTTGTATGACACTTCTACTGACCTCCAAATTCGAATTAAATTAGCTGAAGCACACGCGAGTTTTTATTTATTTATTTTTATTAATGCTTTACAGCATGAGTGCTGAAGGTCTGTAAGGCACCTGAAGACTTTAGCTACATAAAATGTGTTTGAAAAGTTGGAGAAAGGAGAAAAAATCCATGACTGGGCCTAGGTAGCCTCGAACCTGCAGCCATCCGATTTATGCTCGAACGCTTACACCCTTTTCATATGGCCACCCAAAAGTGAGTTCAACCCGGGTTGAATAACCCACATTCAACCCAGGTTCAACCCAGTTTCTGTTCACAAGCAATCATCACATGATGGTATTCATTGAGTGATAATTGTCTTCTATGCATTTTATGTATTCATTTAAAACCGCAGCTCGCTTTTGAAGCCATAAACTGAGTTCAACCTGAGTTCAACCCTACTGCTTTGTAGGGTTGAACTCAGTTATGACTTCTGGGTTCAACCTGGTTATGGTGGTCATATGAACGCGTTAACCCGGGTTGAATGTGGGTTCAACCTGGTTTAAAGTGACCATATGAAAGGGGTATTACAGGAGTCTACCAGATGATCAGGATCTTTTCTCCTTGTTATTTTCATGTAATTATATCCATAGGAATTTTAGAGAGTAACTCATTATCTCTAAGTACCCCAAGTAGAACCGAATGGACACTAGTTACAGTGATTTTTTCTAGGCGTTGTGTAATAAGATGAAAAATATGAAGAAAATAAGATGAATTTTGAAGGCCCATACAGCGTATATCTTATAGCAAGAGTATATAATGTGGGAGGGAGAGTGTCGAACTACGCTATGGACTGTGAAAAATGAGCCCGTCAAGTCCTATGGCCTCGACAAGAAGTGTAAATAGGTGAGACCGGCGTGCGATGCTGTGGGTTGAGGGCGCGCACGCTTATATGCACGTGCGTCACAAATATGGCTGAGTGCAGTTCGACTGAGAGTGGAGTTGTAGGTGCCAGAAGATGAAGTACACTGCGCAAACTGTTAGAAAAAGAAGTAGAATCGGCGAGCAAGCAAAGAGGGATGGACGTAACTCAGTGTGAGACAAATAATGGAGAAAACTCGAATGCAGGAGCGACCACAGCTAGAGCAGCCCAAGTCACGAAGCAAAAAACCCCTCGAAAGAAGGATAGAGTAAGCAATTCGAAGGAATCAGAGTCCACAAACGACGATGGCTCAACTGTAACCACGGCTCGAGCATCCCTAGCCATGAAGCAAAAACCCGCTCAAAAGAAGGCTATTCTAAGAACAAGCAGTTCAAAGGGAACAAAAAGCTCAGAGCTTATAAGCGGCAAAGGTTCAAGTGCTGGAGCAACCACGGCTCAAGCAGCCCAAGCCACGCAGCAGAAACCTCTCAAAAGAAGGGCAAAACTAGTAAAACTAAAGCAATGAAGAAATCAGAGAGGAATGAGTTGTTGCAGTCAATACAAAGTATCAATAGTGAGGTTATACAGTGGGAAGTAATCAGTAAACTGGCACAATTACTGTAGTGCTTTCCTGCTTAGTGAAGAATATTCTTTGCAAGACATAGATTACCAAGAGCTGGCTGAACACCCTGTGAGTACCCTTCAAAGCACATAGTTGGAATTTTTTAAGGCAAATGGAATGCCTGTTCCCCACTGTAACAAGGTTATGATGACAGTGTCATCTACTGTGTACCACTTTCTATTAGAACATGTAACTCGATTTCAGAAACAACTTGTTGAGTCTGGGAGTGTAACAATAGGAACAGATGAAGACGGCGTGTACTACCGTTTTGGAGGAGCAGCACTTTGTAGTATGTTGCATGCGCTATACAAGGAAATCAAACAGTGCTCTGATGACCAAAGAAATGTCCTTTCTCAAAAAATCACTGTGCTACAAGCTATCAATACCAAGGACAAATCGTGCATTCCAGGATACTTAAAGTATCGTGACAGGGGTTACATGTATTTCCTTGATCCACTTTTTGTACCATACCTTCGTGAAGTGGACATGGTCTTAAAGCAGGTGGTCAATTCAAAAGGGTTAAATTAACATGGGGCTGATTTAATAAAGGTGAACACTGGTAGATAGTTTAACTTTATATTAAATTCTAAAAACTATTTATCTTTATTAGATACCATGACTGGGTGTGATAGTCTCAAACGCTTGTGTATATTTTGAAATATGTTGTTGTCCTTTGCAAATCGAATTATGACTGGTGTTGTTTCTTGCAGGTGGGACACACTACTGTCGCTGCACGTCATGATCTACGAGAATCATTTAAAACTGTATTGGCCCAAAAGCTACCAAACATCGAGACTTTCAATGAAGAAGTTTTAGAAAGTGTTTTTGTAGAGTTTACTAGGAAATTGTGCAATACTAGAATTCAAGAGTTCATCTCTTCAATGAAACAACAACTAGCAACTAAGAAGGGTGTGGCATCCACTGTAGAAGTAAACTTACGGAACACACTGTCAACTCATCACACGCAACTGGGGGCTAAGTTCACTGCAATATAGTACATGCATTCTTGATTGTATGATTTGGCACATATTGTGCATGTGAAATTTCAATAAAGATAAAGTAGTACATTAATACACTGGTCAATATATTACAAGTTAACTAGTCCTTTGTGCTTGCTTTACCATACTTGTGCTTTACTAATGGTAGCTCAATTCCAACAGACTGGTCTCGATAATCTTTCCCAGCTTGATGGCTAGCAACACACTGCTTAACCAAATGAGAACATCTTGCTGTCGCATAGTTTGCCGCATCCAACTTTCCACCAGCACTGTATTTATATTGGCTAAACAGACTCTCCATTGCAGATCTAGAAATTCGAAGGGGTGAAATAAAGTATGTTGGATAGCAATTAAAAAACCATTTAGCAAAGGCGTTAAAGCCATAGACATCTATCCGTAGAAGGTCCCATGCTACAAATAGAAAAATATAAAATACACACATTCTGAATCTGCTTACTTTGCCATGACAGGAACTCCCTTTGTGTGTTGGAAGTGCGTGGGAAATTTGGGTCTGTAGAAAGAAAACTAGAATCTCACACATATGTTCAAAGTAAAATACCGCATTCAAGCAGATCAGTAAGCCATCCGGAAAAGTAGCAGTATCCCTTGTTGATGTTGTTCAGCACCTCAGAATTGAGACCTCTAATTCTTTCATGACTCAGAAAACCATGTTCAAACAGGCATTGACAGGCTTCCAAGTATGCCAATGTTTCAGCTGTCTTAGCTGCTTCTTCAGGTGTAGTATGGTCCTGATGAATATACCAGTGGAGCTCTGACAATACCTGTTCTTGCTATTTCACAGCCAGATGACATAAATACACATTTCTCACAAAACCACATTATTACCTGCATTATCTTTGCTGGTAAGACATTTAATTTAGTCCACGCATCCCGCAAGCACTGAGTTTCCTTCAGCTTTGGTACCATTCTTGCACAATTAAGCTTCACTCGACTCAATTCTCATTGATACAAGTCATCAATCGTATCCCATCCAAACTTGCACTGGCCACTGCGCTGAAAATGCTTAGTACCAGTGTTCTTTGAAGAGAACATTGCATTCACCATATTTTGAGCTGGTAGAAAATGAAAATTTAAGATCATTCGAGTATTATGATTGGTACATACCTGATGAGAAGGGCGGATTAGCCAGTAAATGTGATGAGGTGGATTGAATGGATTCGCCATCCATGGTTTCACTTCAAAAATTTCATCTTTGTTTTGAGCAACTGAATATACTCCATTGTGTTTGTGGCTTGCTTTTATGGCTGAAACATTCGAAGATGCACCATCACAAACCAACAGGCTTGTTTTCATACCATAAAACTGAAACAGCTTGACTGTCTCTAAAACACATGCCATGACAAATTTCCCTTCCATGGAAGAAGTTGTAAAGTAAGGTCCCACAATGTCGAATTCACTGGTAAGGTCACGCCATAGAAACTGGAGTATATAAGTTGTTTGCTGTGCATTGTCAGGTTCTTTCAATAATCTATAAATGTCGTTAAGGGAAGACAATTCTTGGTGGGTCATGGCAAGGCCCATCAGCTGATGGCTACGCGATTTCCACATAAGTTGACATGCAACTTTTACCTCATCAAATATGAGTACCTTATCCAATTTGGGCTCTTGTTTACCAGCTTCTCTGCACTGTTCCTTGAAGATTACATAACGAGCAACTTGCCTCTCTATGCACTGACTGCTTGCTCTTGGTTCATGCATAAACGCTCCAGTGTAGGCTTGTAATGTTGACCTGGATGGCAATTGCAAAATTCCAAAACTTTTAAGAGCCTCATAAGCTGCAGGACTCCTGGTATATACTACTAAGGCTAAACATAAAAGTGTTATATAAATGGGATTCAACATACAAAGTAACTGACCAATTCTAACAGTTATCATGCTCCATCTGTTACCTCGCTCTCCAGAAACTGACAAACAATCATATAATAATAATATAATCAATTAAACAGTACTGTAAAGCTTACCATTCTTGGACTGGTCATGCAGGAACTGCTGCTTCTGACGCTTACTATCAGTGTACCAGATCTCCTTCATTAAATCACCAACTCCGTAATCACTACCTTCAAGTAAAATCTTTTCCAACTCTTCAGTCCTAATACTCTCCACAATAGCACACATCTCGTAATGTTGTTCATCATTCAACGTTACATCTGACTCGGAACACTTTTCCAACTTTCGTAATAAATTGGATCTCTCACTTTGCGCATGGCATTTTCTCTTATTCTGGCTAGTTGGAGACATATATGAAAGCCTGGCCCGTGATGATGACAATTGCCTTTTCAGCTTTCGACTAGGGCTTTCTGCTAAAGTACGGCGTCTTTGGCAATTCAAATCGTGGATTAGCCTCTTACAAGCAGCACAGTGAACTTCCATAGATGCTTTATCAGCTGCAGTTGCATTGCTGGCCAGCAAAAACCATAGCTTGCAGTTTACTGAGTCTACTCGGGCAAAAGGCTCTGCAGTTTTCCTCACACTTTTAATATCAAAGTGGATAGTTTCAAAATAATGCGAGTTGTAATACTTTGGGTCAATCCCAGGACAAAATTTGTATCCAGAGCCAGCACGAAATTGACGGCACAATTCCTTCACATCACTGACAGACTTCAAGGTACCTGAAATCAGTTTCTTCATCATCACATGAACTTCGTACTCCATTCCCCTGATGGTTACTTGGACTCGCAAAGTAAAGCCAAATGGACGGTGAAACATTAGTGTTTGCTGAGTTATCACTACTATAGAGTTCCCTGCGTCGTCTTGTGCTTTAACAAAACACAGATCCGGAAAATCATTGGTCCCCAGCTCGCACACTTCGTGATGAAAAAGCTCATGTTCCGCTCGATCCATCTCCCCAATCTCTACAGGACCGTTGTTCTCCTCTCCAGACACTCCTTCACCTCGTCCTTCACTTACTGCGTTCGCTTCAGTCCCTTCACTGTCACCGGTGATGCCATCTTGCAACTCATAATCGATTTCCCGTTCAATATCACTGGACATTTCAACATTTTGCTGAACCACTGTATGTCTCGAAGGGGTTTCAGCCATCGTTCACTTTGGTTCTTGCGGCCATGAGGTCTTAGCCACCTTGACATAGACGTGTCGATTCATGCCTATCAACACCAGTCGAGATTACGTAAATACACGTAGGCACCCGTATATTTCCGGAAACACTTAACGGGCTCATTTTTCACAGGCTATAGCGTAGTTCGACACTCTCCCTCCCACATTATATACTCTTGCTTATAGTGATAGCTGAGCAGATTTAGCTTAAATTTGGAAAAGAGGTGTCCCACCACAAGGAAGTTTCAATAACAAAAAAAAAATTGGACAATTTCCATTCAGAAACTACAGAGCTATGTATGTATGAAAATGACATTTCCTGTATTATACACACTTGTATGTGATGCACCTGCACATGCTATACTTGGCTGCACAACATACTATCCTGTGTCTTGATGCGAACATAACAACTTAGTCAAGCTCTTTAGTATTAACAAACATGTTTATTAGGTAGTTAAATCTGTGTTTAGGATGGTTAGTTATGACACGATTCAGCAATTTGGCTAGTGGTTGGTGAGAATATAGTGGTTAATGGGTTTAACCTGTAGTCATACTATTGGACATTTCATCTCTACTTCAGGCTATATCCCAAGCTACACCCCTGTAAAAACGTAATGTGCACTAGTATTGCTGCAGGTGTAGATGACCTCCCAATCCTTGTTTCATAACTTTTTAATTCTATGATCCTCACTCAAATTCAAGTTTTCAAATGAATTTTTTCTTTGTACTTGCATTGTGTAAAATAACTCACACAGCATTATGTGTATACACATACATACATATATACATGGCAGTCACACTGTTACCTTAAATTTTGATGGTCACTACTTGATGGAGGAGGTTGCTAAAAACAAGGATAAAAGTATACATTTTTACTTTAAATTGTGTGTTTATATGTGCTTGACAGTTAAATATATAAACTTTAAAAGTCAGCAGCTAGTAAAGCTGCATATGTGACCGGGCCTGCGAAAATAGGGCATGTGGGCATATTAAATTTGCCTGCTTTTTTCAAATTTTGATCACCCTATATAACATTGTGTGCCATCATGCTATATATGGCTTTGAAATTAAAATTTCTGCAGATATTGGCTTTACAATACAAGTTACAGAATGCAACTAAGTTATTCAAGTGCTGAGATAAGGTCTCTTGTGTAACATAATGTAGTTTGTGCCCACATGCCCTATTTTCACAGGCCCAGTCACATATAGTGCTCACATAGTTTTTAGCTTTAAAAGAAAAAAACATGAAATAGTGTAACTCATTGATTATCGACCACTATATATTATGAACCAGTGGTTTATAACTATTATCAACTGAGTAGTATCCAAGTAATTATGTGATTTTACGGAAATCGTGGTTGCAAGCGCAACTAGGTGCGAGTACAAGAGTTGCTAGTTATGCCCAAGCGAAAGCATTCTGAAGCAACAAAGGAGGGGTGGAAAACGAGGAGAAAAGGACTGAACAGTAAACACAACAATGGGGTTAAACAACGCAAACTATGGGATGACGGAGACATGGTTAAAGCAATGGAGGTAATAATTTCGAACAGCATGGGGGTGAATGAAGCTGCAAAATGTTATAATGTTCCACCAACCATGCTAAAGATTAGGATATCGGGCCGAGAAAAGCATGGGACGAAGCCAGGACCTCAAAGTTACGTACCTGACACCCAAGGAAGAAAATGAATTGGCAGAATTTTTGGTGAAGGCTTGCAAGATGGGCAATAGTAAGACTAAAAGAGAAGTTATACAAGGTGTGAAGGGGCTGGTAGAAAAAAAAAGAGGAAAAGAGGGTTTTAAATTCAATGGAGAGGGATGGTGGTTTAAGATTTACAAAGAGACATCCAGAATTGTCATTACAATCAGCAGATCCACTTTCATATTGTCGATCTAGTTCAGTAAACCAGTTGTCCCTGGACAATTATTTTGCCCTGCTAAAGGATGCCCTTGATGATGGTGGTTTGATGGAAATGCCCAACTGTATTTATAATATGGATGAGACTGGTATGCCACTCAACTCAAACATATTGCTCCGAAAAGAATCAAAAAAGTTCATGGCTTGTCCTCAGGAAACAAGATGCAGATCACTGTTATATCATGCACCAATACTGCTGGTACAATGTGGTTATCTTCAAGGAAACAGCGACTAAACCACGAATGGACCAGAGGAAAAGTCCCTGATACAATATATGGAATGTCCCCCCAAGGTTGGATGGATCATGAGCTTTTCGTGGAGTGGTTAATAAAGCTATTTTATCAAAAATATCCCCCTTTCGCGGCCAGTAATTTTACTTTTGGATGGACATTCTTCCCACTACAATCTCGAAGCTATAAAGGTAGCAGCAGAAAATGACATTGTCTTGTCTTGTCTACCACCCCACACTACGCATGTGGCCCAGCCCCTGGATGTAAGCTTCTTTGGCCCTCTAAAAACACACTGGGCTAGAGTTTGCCACGAATACATGACTGATAACCTGGTAAAGTTGTAACCAAGTTTCAATTTTCTACACTGTTCAACAAAGCTTGGATCCAATCTATACAGCCAATAACCATTATATCAGGATTTCGAAAGGTTGGTGTTTATCCTTTTGACCCAACTGCAATCAAGCCTTATGATGCTGACTCTGAAGTAGCCCAGTTAGATGAGTCTCTTAGCAGTCGACATGATGAAACAAGCTTGAGTTTAGACAAGAGTGGTGCGGAATCTTCTACCAGCTCATTTAATGAAGGTCAACTTTCTTGGTTCCAGAGAAGGTATGATATGTATGACGATAGCATGTATGTAGCATGGCTACAGCAAGAGCATCCTGATGACTTACCAAATGGTCGGAATTGAGCAATTCCATGGCGGATGTAAATGAGCCACACAGCCAGCAGTCTGTCTTGGATAGTGCCACTTCAGCCCCAGTAAGTGAACTTGTCACTAAAGCAAATGAAAGTGATAGTACAACAGCCAATGAAGCTGCACCACCAGGAGATGAATTATCTCAGAGTGCCTCAAAAAGTTTATCACAGACAAGGGAATTGATTTCCAAAATTAAAGAATATTTCGGGGAACCATCAACCACAAAGAGCAAAAGTAAATCAACAGCACGAGTGCTTACAAGTGCCGAATCACTAACAGCTTGGTTGAAAAGGAATAAAAGAAAAGAGAGGAAGAGGAGCAAAAGGCAAAGAGAAAGGTGTGAATTAATGTTCGTGAAAGTAAATGTTTCCCAGTAGGTATAAATTACGATGGATCCTCGCTTATCTGAACCTCGATTATCTGAACACCTCGATTATTCGAATGCCAAATGTGACTGTTCTAATAGAGTATTTTTTTAATCAATGTGTATCCTATTAGAGTAAATGACTATTCTATTAGAATAGTTGAACAAAGCTCTGTACATAAGTCAATGGGCTTCAGTTATCCGACCAATCTCACTTATTTGAACACTTTTGGCTAACTACAAGAGGAAAGCTGTTCAGATAACTAAGGATTGACTGTACTGTCAACGTGTTGAGCTGTGTTGTTCTTATTACTGTCCACTGTAGCTTAAATAGTTTTTACAATTTCAGGGGTCTTGCAATACCCTCACTCTACCACATTAGCTATGTTTAATATACTGTATTAAACTTCATTAATAATGCTATGTAGTCAGTAAACATCAATACCATGATACAAAAGTATGAAACTGTACCAAGCCAAAGATTTCCAGTATACTGCCCACCCCTATTTTCCACACTCCATGTTGCCAGAGTATAGTTTGTATGCAAGGGATGTTGATAATTGGTTGGTTACAATACATACATTTATCTAAAAGTTATGCATGCAGTATTTCATTTATGGATGCAATCCATGGTAAAACATAATAATTATGCATAATATGTTGCTGAATACTTACATATGTGTCCCTATTTTGGTCCACTCTTGATTGGTATGTCATATATGGGGGATTATATGGGCGGTCGTACTCTCTTGGCCACTTATTAGCCATATCCCTAATCATTGAAGACAACATAACATACATACTATTAAATCTATACCAAACAGTAAGGATACATTGATTCTGATGGAACAACTTTTGAAAAAATAGAAGACAAAATCAAGGATAAAAATGCTGGCATAATTATGTTACTGGGTCTGGAAAAACCAGTCTCATCACTTATTTAAAGGTATCGAGAAAGGTTTTAAGCATTTAGAGTGCTGTACTATAGCTTAACGATGGTTGAAGTTACATGCACAAAATTTTTAAACGTTTTACACCAATTTAATTCCTTACTACCACATAGTACCTTCCACTGTATAGGCAGCCAACACCTAAGTTTTCTACCATTTAGATAGCTTTTAACTCAGGGTTAACTGTATCGGGCAAGCTTCAATAGGGGTAGTGGGTGAAGGGTGGAGGGGAATACAAGGGGTTGTTTACACAGTTAAAAAGGAATGCAAAGGGGCCATTCAGGTCTTAAAACTGGTTAAAATGATGAAAGAAATTTGTGACCGGATCTGCGAAAACCCGACACAATTGTGCACTTTACGAATTCTTGTTTGTTAAATATTTGTTATGTACTTAGCCAAGTGTAATCTCTGGCAAAGTTTCACTGAGCCTCATATGCCAATAACTTTTGGAGATACAGCCCTACAAAGTAGCAACAACAGAAAAATTGATTTGTACAGCAAGTATAGGGAAAATAAATTTCAGACGCTTACAAAAACGTTTTTAATTTACCAACGGATAGAGGTACGGAGCTGAAATTTTTAACATCGTGTTCACCATAAATATAGGAATCAATTACTGGGTAAGTTTGTCCTTTACTCACCTTTCTTCACTGCATACAAAGGCAAAATTCGTGAAGAAAAATTGATTGTATACAATCGCTTTGGCGTGACATAAACAAATGCTCATAACTTGCGTATCCTTGGGTATACTGAAACAAAACAACATTTTGCTAACTCCTCTTGAGCAGGCGAATAAGATGATAACCAGGTTTTTATTGCTAGTCCCTTCCTTTACTAACAAAGAGGTGTTGAAAAAATTTACGGATGTTTTTCAATAGGCTGTTGCTATTGTTCTGGCAGTCACGTTAATAAAAATAAAACTTTGACAAAAAAAGGATCCTCAAATGAAAAAAACCCCACAAAATCCTTGATTGGAAATCGAACTTGGGATCTCCAGTGCATTAGCCCAGAGTCTTAGCCATTGTGCTATGTGGCTCCCAGCTACCAAACTCCCTTAGTTTCTACCTCATATGTCTCTGAGCGGAGTAACTTCTATATTGAAGATAAAGGTGAAATAATCCCTGATAATACAAATTATACTATTTATCATAAGGATAGAGAGGATGGGCACGGAGGGGTCATGATTGCTGTGTCCAAGTCAATTCCGTCAATGCACTTACCAAATCTCAATACTTCATATGAAATCTTATGGGACAAACTCTGTATTAATACTAGCATGCAAAGACAAATATGCAGCAGCTTTTTACAGACCACGTGTATCAGATTTATCTTCTATTGAACAGCTATATGTCTCATTGGAAAAACTTCGGAACTCTACCCAAAACCCCCAAATATGGTTATCTGGTGACTTCAATGCACCTCATGTAGATTGGTCAATCCCTCTAGTAACACCAGGGTCTCCCAATTCTAGTACTCAGCAGTTACCGGTAGACATAACACAAGACCATGGTCTTACACAAGTAGTTAATGAACCTACACGTTTGAAAAATGTACTAGATCTACTGTATTCTTAACCAACTTTCCAACACAAATACAGGATGTCACAATAATTCCAGGTCTTAGTGATCACGACGCTGTTATGATTAGGTCTAAAACCAGGCCACCTGTTTACAAACAAGCAAGTAGGAAAGTAACCATGTACAACAGAGCTAATTGGCAGGCAATCAAAGAAGATATACAACACCTTGAGCATGCACCATATCTCTAATTTAATGCAAATACCTAACATTAGTATAGACCAAATTTGGGAATTTTTGCAACTCTATACAAAGCTCTATTCTCAAATACATCCCACACAAAACAACAAAAAAACGCTGCAGTCTCCCATGGATATCAGCACACCTTAGAAGGCAAATCAAAAGGAGAAACAAATTGTACAGACAAGCTAAGAGAATGAATTCCCCAGAATTGTTCAACAAGTTCCTTGGTCTCAAGCATTCTATTCTTAAGAACATCCCATCAAGGCATCAACAATACATAAATAACATTATTATTGCACCTCCTGATCATGATAGACATTGCAACCAGAAAAAGTTTTGGTCTTACTGTAGATTACATGTAGCTCACTCAGAAAGGATCGTACTGATATTCCATCAGGAACACAGTTAATAACAGGCAATCATAAAAAAGTTGAGGTCTTAAATGTGCAATTCCAATCAGTCTTTACTAAGGAATACAATGGACCTGTGCCAGATAAATGCCCATTTCCACACCCCACAATGCCAGATATTGACATTACTACTGCAGGAATTCTAAAACTGTTACAAAAATCTTGACATCCACAAGGCCAGTGGTCCTGACCAAATAAGCTCAAGAGTTTTAAAGGAAACTGCTGAGTCTACCGCTCCTATCCTTTACTTACTCAGTGGATACTGGTACTGTTCCAGGTGACTGGAAAAATGCAAAGTAACTCCTATATAAAAGAAAGGTGATTGCACCCAATTCAGTAACTATTAGCCCATCTCTCTAACTAGCATTGTATCTACAATATTTGAACATAATATATTGTCTTCTCATATTACAAATCACCTAGAAAACAACAACATACTTAATGAACAACAGCATGGATTTACAGTACCGCCCAGAGGTAACGTTATAATCCCTCGCGAGTGCTCAAATCCAGGCCACAACTTGACACGATACATGACTGATGACTTGACACAATACATGACTGGAATACATCAAGTGCGAAGGCACACGGTTACTGGAGCAGCCACCTGAGGGAGCTTGCGTGTTGTGGCTACATGTGGTGAGTTAGTTAGCACACACATGCCAAAGAAATCGCGGGTCAAAAATTGGTTACACGAGTGTCAACTGTTCACAAGTGTAACGTTACCTCTGGGTAGATGCATTCACTCATGCAAAACACAACTTATTTCTCTATTTCATGACCTATCTCTAAATCATGATAATGACATCCAAACTGATCTAATATCACTAGAGGCCTTCGATACCGTTCCACATCAAAGACTGCTGTATAAATGGCAATTGTATGGCATACAAGGAAGAGTGCACCAATGGATAAGTGAATTTCTACTGAATAGATCCCAGCAAGTAGTTCTAAACAACAGCTGTTCATCCTCAATCTCTGTTACCTCAGGAGTCCCGCAAGGGACTGTTTTGAGGCCTCTACTTTTCCTTGTTTACATAAATGACTTGCCAGATTACATAAGTAATAGCAGTATAAGACTATTAATTTTGTGGATGACTGCATTATCTACAAACAAATATCCACTATAGACGATGCTGACTTATTACAACAGGATACCAACTCAATTGCTGAATGCGCTTTATTATGGAAGATGAAGTTTAACATAACAAAGTGCTGCTGTGTACATTTCTCCCCCTCCCAAACACAGTACCTTCTCATTAACTACTCACTCTATGATACTCATTTGCCATGTACAAACAACTGTCAATAACTTGGGGTCATGTTTCCGGTAAACCTTAAATGGGACAGACATGTCAATGAGAAAATAGCAAATGCAAATAGCATGCTAGGACTACTACAAAGGAACATCAGAGTTTCATCAGCCGACATAAAAGAACTAGAATACAAAGCACTAGTTAGGCCCAAACTTGAGTACTCCTGCACAGTCTGGTCACTTTGGCAACAGTATCTTATAGACAATATTGAGAAAGTCCAACGGAGTGCTGCTTGATATGCATGTAATGTTTATAATCCTACCCACAGTGTCACATCCTTACTGTAAAATCTCTCCTGGGAACCACTAGAAGTCTGTCGAATGAAAGCTCGGTTACATATGTTTTATAAAATGTTTAACAATCTTGCAGAAATTTCATACCATCGATATACTTTACCATCAACAATAACATCAAAAAGATACCATCACCGCTACAAACTGATTCAGCTGTCCTGTTAAAAATACCCTTTCAAATATATTCCTTTATCCCAAACACAATCCCCACGTGGAACAAATTACCCAGCACCGTGATTGACTGTAACTCATTAGATAATTTTAAGTATAATTTAGATAATTACTTTGATAGCACAATAATTGTATGATCTTGTCGTATTGTACATCTGTGTATAACCTTTGCTGAGCGAAGTTTCACAGTAATGATAAATAAAGGTGAAGAAGAAACCAAACCTGAACCCTACCCTACCCTAATGCTAATACTACTTTTTGCGTCCCTTAAAGTTGAATGCTTGGGGCAACCTACTAGATACGTAACCTAAAGTTGAATACACAGCGCAACCTACTAGACACATGCCCTAAAGTTGAAAACTCAGGGCATAGCATACAACTAGTGTGCTTGATAGTGAGAGTAATCTAGTGGACTGCCTGAACAATAGCCCTGACAAAATATTTTCAGCTGCCGGAACAATAGCAACTTTGTTTCAATAATATACAAGTATTTCACTTATTGTATTCAATGCCTTATACTGTAAATTTAGGCTTATGCGATTGTGTCAGGTTTTTGCAGATTTGGTCACATTTAAAGCACAGGCCTTTATTTGACACCATAGAGCTATACAGCCATCCTCAGTTTAGCCAGAGCCCCATTAAGGTCCCAGGCCACTTGTACAGCTTGCCACTGGAGCTGCCAGCAAAAGCAGACTACTCAAGCTGGCTGTGAAATTTGATAGTGCACTCATGTAGCATTGTGTTCGTGGTGACTGCTGTCATGGACGATAAGACTGGTTTTCTTTGACCCAGTCACATTGACTCACACAATTATGTCACAAATGCTCTTGTGTAGACTAAATTGAGACATGAATGCATCAATTATGGAGCCAATACTTCTGTCCCTCCTTCAGAGTTTCCAAGAGGAATGCCACAAAAGGTTGAGATACTTTAAAAGAGCAGTCATTAGTTGTATTTACTCTATCAGAAGAACACAAGCAAAATAAACACAGCTCAGCTTAGACTTGCAAGTGTTCTATTAATAAATTCTAAGCAAAATAGAACGCTTATGATGCAATATTGAGCATTGAGTTTATTGAAATGCTTTTGAAAACATGTTTGCAGACATGTTTGTATTAGATGAATGCTCTATTACATTGACTATACTAATATAAAAACTTGATTATGTGCCTATTATTTATTATAATTATGTACAGACTCTTCCTAATATAGAATAACATCATGGTGATGTTTTTAAAACTTTTAAGGCTTGGTTATAGGGCAATGTCTGTTGACAGGGCACTCCAGAAATTGATATAGCATAAGGAAAGTATTTATGCGCTCATATTCTTGTATTCTTGATCAGTATATAATTTGTTGAGTGTGATCGCTTTATATAGGGTACATGTATATACAGCAGGTGTAGTTTGTGCTTTTGAGTAGGGGAGAGTAATATTAATTTTATAGCATGTTATAAGTTTGTGTCTTATTGTGGTGATTGTTCTCAGTGAAGATTTATTCCAGTAGTCAATGCAAAAAAGGGTATGTGCAACAATACTGCTCAGATGCAATGTCGTCTCGCACAGTTAAAAACTTGCTAATTAAATGGTGTGGCATCTGATTCACTTGCGAGTGAAATGAGATGAATACTTGTGAGCGAAACAGGTTCCATGCCCTTTAATTAGCAAGTTTTTAATTGTTCCTCACTCGTGCGAGATGATGTTGTATTTGAGTGGTACCATATATGTGACTGAATTTTAGAAAAACGTTCCAAATCACACATTAGAAGTTCAAGATAATCGGTTTTAAAGAATTCAAGCCAGCATAATTCACCAAGGATGGCAAACACACGTATGAAATTTACACTGAATGTGCATCAATCTATTAGCTTTCCGACCACTTCCAATACTTGTAGCAGCTTGTAGAGTTTCCTGCCAAATAAGATAGAAAATCTGAGCAGTTGGACAAGCAAAGTAGTATCACAAGAGCTCACAAAGGGGAGGAGGGTGGGGTGGGCAAGAGATAGACTTCAAAATGGAGGCAGACTACGATTGAAGTACAGGCACGAGATTACGGGGCTGTGCTGGCTTCTTAGTGGCTAATATGAAGCAAAATCAACAGAAATATCATTTGGCTAACACTATCAGGCCATCCACCAGTATACCACTGATTCTTGCCAAGCCAAGCCCTTCATAAGGCCTAAACCACCATTTGAGGTCTCTATACCACCCAGAAAAGACATCTGTTATAATCAGCCTCGAGTAGTTTGAGTAGTATTGAGGGCAAAAACTAGTTAGTAGCATGATAGTGTAGCTGTCCACTGGTGGTGTTAGTTTGATTTTGCCTGATGTGAGATTTGGAATGGTTTTGTAAAATCTGGTCATTTTAAATTGATTTTGCCATATAGCGGTTGTGGTGGTGAGTGAGTTAAAATGGCTGCCACCACAACTCTTTTCATCCAAGGTTGCATCCACATTCAGCTCGGTTGTTTTTGCCTGAATACACATTTATTCAAATAAACTCAACAAGTAAGTTAACCATAATGAAATGTGAATGATTTAACCATATTATATACCAGCTGTCTAATACTGTATTCCTTACTGAAACTGCATGTAAATATTTAACATTTTTTCCAAATGTTTTTTTTTTTTTTTTTTTTTTTTTTGATTTTAGACAATTACGTTATTCTCTGTTATAGTTCACATAGAATGATACTAAAACTGTGTTTTCCTATAATTATGTGCCAGTAGTGTAACTTTCCAAGTGCTTTGTAAGTTCTGTCAAACATTTCGGTAGCTAGGGACCCGCCGATTATGCTGGCATAATAATGAGCATAATAAATGCCTGAAAGCATTGAGCATAACGCTAGCATAATAGGCAGAACACTTGTGCATTACCATAAATTCTTGCTTATCAAAATACATATCGCAGAGAAAGATTGATATACTCCAATAGAACACAGTTAGAGAATCAGACTGCTGACTCCAGTGTTTTATTAGAGTATATTGATCTTTACTGTGACATGCATTTTATCAAGCAAGGATTTAGAGTCTGTGCTTCAGCAATTTACTGTTTTCCCATAAGTGCAAATTTACTAGAAAAACATGGAAACTGAGGTATAAATATTTTGCATAATTTGAGCATAATTGATAAATATATTTTAAGCACAATAGGCAAAATTATGAGCAGTGCAGCACAACATAATAGGTTAAATAATGAGCAAAATCAGCAGGTCCTTATCAGTAGCCCCTACCCATACAAAAATAATTACTCATGATCAGTGGCGGAGGAAGTAGTTGATATGAGGGGGGGCTGGGCTGACCCAGACTTATTTCTATGGTTTGGTAAGGTGAGACCAAAAAAAAAAAAAAAAGGTCACAACCAACTGACAAGAGCTTTCCACCGCACTACAGCTACCATTTCTAGCTGATAAACAACATAAAAATTCTTACATAGCTCACTACACACTGACTACTTTATTAGAGTGACTGCTCTATTAGAGTATCTCGATCTTTATCACGGTTTTCAGCCCCACTCCAAGAAAGATAATTTTGGTGTGATATCATTCTGAGGGGGGGCTTTAGCCCCCTTTCCGCCGCCTATGCTCATGATATTCTTGAAACATATATGTGACATGATGATGAGACGGTCCAAACACTGTAATGAACTTGTGGAATCACAGTGTGCAAATTGTTATTAATACACATTTCCTTCACAAGAATGTTGAACAGTTGTGATAACGTGGTAAATCATATGGCATATACATGTCAGTGCAGTCACTAATACAGGCTGCTGTATTTATATCACAACAGTCATCATAATACTTACTACATCTTTCATTAGAAGTGGTATGTATACATGCATGCACACCACATAATGGTGAAGCTAAAAGCAGTCCACCTGAGATTTAAAACTAATGTAAAGTATACTAATAGCTAATCTCTGGATTGAAATTGATCCGAGTTTGTCTGATGTGTGATTTGGATCAATTTTGTAAAATGTAGCCACACATTGAGTCTATATAAGATGAAGGGATAGGGCTACCTCAAGCTCACCATGGCCTAGCCAGGCTTGTATCATATGAAAACAACATGTGTTTTAATGCAGGAAAAGATGCCATCATTTCTGGACTAGTCTGGTGCCTGCTATTATTTAGAGTGGATGTCCAAATGTACTGAAACAAATTCTCAGTGTCCCTAACATGGTGTGATGAAAATCCTTATACAGGCAGTCAAGAAACTCAGTACATGCATGTTTGAGCTACTGTATGTACATAGCTACTTGCCTGAAAAATGTTTTAGTGTGAACTACCGTATAATGGGAATGATTTGCTGAAGAAAACATTTGCGAATGATCTACTATTTCCTCATCCGCGAGAAAATGTTTATGATTTATTGCAGAAAGTAATTTAATAATTGGGCACATGCCTACAATGGATTGATCATGGATAGGGAACACTCGACTGTATGGCTCGACTCTGACATGTTGCATACTATGCGTACTAGTAGCCTTGCATGATCACTGCTTTGCTGGAGAAGTAGGCATTCACAATAATTAGCGCGAACGATAGGCACACTTATATAGCCTGGGGGCAGCACTAAAACCAAGGTTAATTCATGCCATTCTGGCACAGTGAATCGCTGGGCTGTAATTATATTTGCCCCATTTCTCTTGTAAGCGTGGCACTGATTTTTTCATTGTCTCCGAAGTTTGCATCGCTCAGTGTTGGAATCACATGGTCTTGCGCCTTACTGGTTATACCATCACGCATATATAGCAGTTTAGTGAGTAGCAAGGCAAGTAGCCACCCATTTATGCACTCGTTATGTGTGACTGGATTTGGAAAAATGATCCAAATCGCACATTACAAGTTTCGAGCTAGACAGTATAAAGAATTCAAGTCAGCACAACTTGCCAAGGATAGAAAGCACACGTATGAAATTTACACACAAGATGTATCAATTTATTACCTTTCAGGCTAATTCCAGCACTTGTAGCTGCTTGTACAGTTCCTTGCTAAATAAGATAGAAAATCTGAGCAGTTGGACGAAGGAAGTAGTATCACAAGTGCTCACAAAGGGGTGAAGGGTGGGGGTGGCAGGGAGGGAGGGCAAGAGATAGACTTAAAAATGGAGGTAGACCATCCAGACACGAGATTACAGGGCTGTGCTAGCTCCTTAGCAGCTGAATATGTAGCAAAATCAACAGAAAAAATGTCTGGCCAACATTATAAGGCTGTCCACCAGTAAACCACTGATTCTTGCCAAGCCAGGTCCTCCACGAGACCAGAAACTGCCATTCGAGCTTTCCACATCATCCAGAAAAGATGTCTGTTAAAACCAGCCTTGAGTAGTTTGAGTAGTACTGAGGTCAAAACTTGTAGTACGATAGTGTAGCTATCCACTGGTGGTGTTAGTTTGATTTTGCCTGATGTGTGATTTGGATTGGTTTTGCACAATCTGGTCACATATAAATGCTGAATCAATTGATCCACGAAAAGAGTTATTTAATTGCAGGAAAAATAAAACATTAACAAATGCATCTAAAATTGTGAAATTTGCAAATAATTTCCTTCCACAAATCATTTCCGTTATAGTTATTACAGTATAGTAAAATTATGATATCATACAGATTATAAAAGTAGCCACTTGGTCTAATGGACAGTTGTGGCAAACCACATGCACACTAGTTTTTATTAAATGCTATCCCACTAGGGACCTGTGAGAAGGTTAAGGCTTGTGAATACAGGGAGTCAAAAACATGCAACTGAAATCTTGAAGAAGGCAGAAAAAAATCCCAGACCTATAGTATGTTCACGTTGAGCTGAATCCTGAAAAATAGCTAAAAATTAATAGTGGATTTTTTCTCAACAGAGATAACATTTCAGCCAACCAGATGATTATTGGTAACAACAAAGGTGTCAACAACAGAAGTTTGACTCCATTAAAAATTCGGGAAAGGGCTGTAATGGACACTGTATTTATATGGCTTCCCCATAGGAAATATATTGTGAAACTTTTGATTGGCCATAAACATTATGTCAAACATTTGAACAAAAAGATTTTGAAATATTCAAGCAGCACTACAAATGAGCCAAATTTCAGGATCGTGTGTAATTGCATCCATGAGTTATTAAATATTTTTGAGGATTCAGCTCAACGTCAACATACTATAGTGGTGACTTGATCCCCTGTAACATGCAGTCTAGGCATATGCCAGAGGAATCACAACAGCTGGGATCTGTGATCTTCTCTGCAATATGTGATTGTAATAACTGTTATTGCAAGACAGGATGTTGATGGTCACTTTGGTACCACCCTAAACCTTCCAGCAGGCTTGTTGAGTCATATAATGTCTGCCAATATACAAACAAACCAATTATATGCTTCTGGTACTTACTGCTCCTCCCTTTCATGATAATTTGCAAGAAATACTATACTTAATGATATAAAAATCTTATTCACAAACATTTGATCATGAAAATTTGTATTTCTTAAATAGCTGTTTAAAAGCCCATTAAGCACAACACAATATATATGGCTTCTCAGGTTTTTTTTGATGTGCAGATGATGTACTAATATTGGTATGTGATTAGTCAAATATTTTTATTGACCATTAAGCATAACACAATATATACACTGTATGGCTTCTTAGTTTTTTTTCTGATGTGCAGATGATGTACTAATATTGGTATGGGATTAGTCAAATATTTTTATTGCAAGAGATGAAACCATATGCATGCTTTATGTTCCTGGGTCTGGGATTTTTTCTACATTCTTCAATGTTTCAGTTATATGTTTCTGACTCTCTGTCTTCTCACCAGTCCCTAGTGGGATAGCATTTAATAAAAATGGCGAAAAGTCAATGATTACATCATGGAGTTACACACCAAATCACACATTGTGCTGATAATTGGTCAATCACGAAAATACAGTTGCAAATAATAGGTACCCCAATGCCGATAATTGGTGTATGATACACATTGCGATTTTCCTTATAACAAGATGTTCACCCACGTGAGATAACTAAATTTTGGTGTGCTAGGAGACAAAGGACTGCTCTGTTAAATGGTTCAAACCGGAAGTTCATGCACCATTGAATTACGAAATTATAATTGTGAGATGGTGCCGATAATTGGTGACTTACACTAATCATTTATGATTCAGACAATATTACGTTCCTGATAAGCAGACATGGCTCACAGAAGTTGGAATTTCTGTAAGACTAAATATTAGCTGGTACAATCATCGTGCACTTTTATGATTTGTACATCAAACATTAATTGGTTAGTGGGTGTGGCTCCATGTAAGCCTGCAGGCAACAGCGGGATTGGATTGGATTTGTATATATCCACTTACTACAGTACGGCTACTGGTTATTCCTACTAACAAAGTTTTTATTCTAGAACAATAAAGGATTGGAACAATGTATCATTTAATATAATTAAAATAAACAACACCGACTCTTTTTTTTAGTGGAACTTATAGCACTATATGGAACAAAATAACTCTCATAATTATAACCCTGTGATTGTACTAATAACTTTTCTTGAGCACATCAGTTGTACTGTCTGTTCAGTAATAATAAATAAATAAATTCTGATAAATGGGTGTAATTTCACATAAGCCTATAGACAATTTGGGCATGGCTCACCAAGGGACTAGATTATGATGCATAATGTGTTGCACACTTCCACATTACCAAACGTGATCCAATCTGGCCTGACCTGGTTTTGACACTGACTGTCATTGACGCTATGAGTACTGTACTCTATGTACAACAACTAGTAGAAAGTAAAACAAGATCAAGAGTAGCTCACAAAGAAATCAGTTTTACATGAAATCAAGTCATTGTTAAGTATTCTGTACAGCTATTTGCTGTGTACAAAGTAGCACGCTACCTAACAAATATTGTTAATGATGTATATGCAGTGCTCCCGATAAGAATTCTTAAGTGATAGGACAAAATGTCCTGACAAATTCAAACTTGTCCGGACATATTTATGCTTTGCATGGACACAAGCCTATAACACTGCCTGTAGTAGGCATTATCTGATATAAGGCACTCTGGCTGTAGGCATTTCCTTTGTTGTGGTGAGGATAGACATTCATTTATGTGCTGAGATACTATTACAAGTGATTTTGTGAAGTTTCTGTACAACAGAGGAGTTAGCATTGGTACATTTGTGGTCATTCTCTTGGGTAGCTTGAGTGTTTAATCTCCTATAAAATAGCAACCAAGAGACAGCTAATATTAGTAAACAGTAAACCAACTATGCACATTGGCTAATTTGTTGGAAATTGTCTGGTGTCCGACCGTTAGCTATCGGGAGCACTGCACATAGACTATAGCTATGGTCTCATAATCAGGTTTATAAACAAGAAGTTACTCACTGACATCAACTGGTAGCTATGTATATGGGCCATGTTAATGATTGAATAGTTGTCTAGTATCTAGCGCTATCTCTGTGATGATGTTGGCTCATTTACTTAGGGCAATAACCAACAATCCTGACTCCTACACACTGAATCAGTAAAATTTGACTAATGAAAATAATTTTACAGGGCCGGTGTAAGTACCACGGCCACTACGGCCACTGCCGTAGCAGAATTTTACAGCCCAAGCCAGTCATGTGAGCGCATGTTAAGCTAATATAGCTACACACTAATAAGGTAGCTTCGTACAGTAGTTACATCGTCATGACATACACTAATTTATGTTTCGAGACAGACACCAACCATTCTAACCTTTAATGCAGTAAAAGGATGTGCAACCGACTTTACGTTACCACAGTTGCTTATCCTCTATTATATTCGTACGTCTAATGATCGAAGCACGTGATAACCAGTGCGGTGGATGTTCTTCCAGCTCTGCTGAAAGGTAGGTTATTATTATTATTATTATTGGGGGTACAGGTAAGAAGGCAAAGCCTGTAAAAACCTGATCAATTGTATAAACGAAATTATAGACTTTACAACATATAGAAAGGTAGTGTGACAGCTAGGGAAGTTACAAAAATCAGTGTACGTATCAAGCAATATCTTAAAATCAACTCTTGTAAAGTGCTAAAATTGCTTCAGAATGTGGTTTACAAACACTAAAAATTCGAAATTTTCCTGGGGGGGCATGCCCCCAGACTACAGGGGTATGCTTCGCATGCCAGAGTGCTTCGCGGCACAGTCACTCATCGTGCTTCGCACACTCATCACAATCCCTGTTGTTGCTGACCAGCCACTAAGAGCTTCCACCAGCCCCACGATGCAACTTTTGAACTTTCTGAATCCATGGATATAATATCGCTACGTACTGTATGCAACAAGCCTGAATACAGAATCCTGCACAACTGAATGTCACTGAGTTTTTAACATGAATATGCGTCACATTCAGGAGGCAATATATCTCGCTATAGCCTTACTCACTTTGCCGGAGGTAATTCAGAGCAATTGCCAGTTGGCCTCGGATATCAATTTAACAGATGTATCGCTAGTAAGCGATTTATTCACTTCCAATTCACATCATCTGGTGCCCAGTATCCGGAAACCCCGGTTTCATATGTTTAGCGAATTCACGGTAGCAAGGCACGTGGCCAAGAAAATAACGAAGCACACGCCCAATTAAAAGACGAGCGGCCACTACTGTGAGTTATTATTTCGGAGTGTCTATATCCACCGGTATACCGGTGTCAATAAGAACCACCCACTAGCTATTGACACCGGTGTGTATGCCCCAAGCATTCGACTTTAGGGGATGCGAAAAGTAGTGTTAACGTTAGGTTAGGGGTCGGGTTCAGCTTTGGTTCCTTCATTACAAGAAATGGAGGTCATTATTGAATGCTCTATTAGAGAGTTTTGAAACTGTTTCAGCCTGCATCAGAGCATAGCTAAGTGTCTTTGATCTCTGCTATTACAGTCCTCTTATAGTGTAATGTAAGCTGACATATAGGTAAAATTATTCATTGCAATAATGAATCACATTAACAAAATGCCTTGTGAAGAAATTCAATGTGCCTTCGCAAGGCCTCTTATGAATATATTTGGCACTTATATGGCTTTCATTAGTTAGATAAGCTGCTAGCTGACCACCTGTAAGGGAATTACAAGTATATGGTTTCCTGCTGAATTACTCTTAAGACAACAGGAGAAATATTTTTAAATATCATCAAAACTCTCTAATAAAGCAGTCTCAAATTTCTTGTAATGTGTTTTTTAATAATATAGTACACCCCTGTGGTTTGCTACTATAGTTGCATTTATAATGTAGAAAACAAAGGAAGGCAATAGCTGGCAGCGGTGGCTGAGTGGTAGGTCCCGTGACTCAAGTACGGAGGGTCTGGGGTCAGGGATCCACTTTAACTAAACTGTTTTTTTCGTTTTACAGTACCATTTTTGTCTAAGTTTTTATTTTATTTTTATAGTTCACCGGTGGCAATAGCCATTTGGTGGCTGTAAGTGCCACCTGCGTACCGGTGTACATAGAACTGGCCTTATTATTTTTAGCCCTGAATTATGCAACATCAATCTCAATGGATTAAACATATACACGTAATGTGCACACAACAGTACAGTACATTAATAGAACATGGTTTAACAACAAAATAACAATTTTACAGTACATTTACAGTACAGTACATTAACACAGTCTACCGTAGGGAAAGGGAAGAGTGCAGCAGGGAGGAGTGTGGTAGGGATAGTTGTGCTTGAATTTTGACGTATCAAAAATTCAAGTACAACTATCCCCACTGTGAGTTATTAACATGTAGGGACGGTTTTGCAACCATGATATTAGCCCTAGATTATACAGCATCTCTCAATGGATTTGAAAGCTCCCTTTATCTGAGTGTGTGTGTTATACAAATTTAAAGAAAAAAATTGTATTGCATTATGTAAATTATGTTTTCTTGCTAACTTGCTAAAATAAAAAATATATATAGCCGTAATTAGACGTATTTCACTTTATTTCTCTACCTTGTGATTTACACTTACCATCACATTATACCAGTCAACATACCCGTGTTTGTACCGGCCAACTAACACTGACATTATCTAATTCTAGTTTGTCCCTACGTGTATTTTCTACATTCAAACCTCTAATCCAGAAAATAACTTTTAAAGACACGATGTGGACACAAGCCCTAACGTCTGACAAACAAGTTGTGAAAGCGAGAAGAATGTACAGACACTAGGGAAGGTGTATATATCGTTAGTCAAGACTCCATTTAGTGCAATTCACCATGCAATAAATATTTGCAAGTTGTGTGAAATGACCAAAACTCATGTACAAAAAGTCACAAACCATGAACCACATTCCAGACAAAACTTTGTTGCCCATACATAAATTAATGAAAGCCACAACACAAGACTAGTGCTTTTGGAAGTGTGAAACTGCTGTGAAGTGTGAAAGTAATGCTATTACAACACATAGCACAAATTTAATAAACATCACATAAAAATTAATACAGTAATTTAACACCAAAAGGGATGATTTCTTAGATGTCTGCATGATGACACAAATTAAGCGAGCCCTGTAAAAGAACAAGTAGGTGGTACAAAAATTATATTCATGGCTAAGTGAATCTGGTGTACCAGAGGTAATGGATATGTTTGGTGCCTAAGCATGTAAATATGAATATAAGGAGACCTGTCAAACAACAAGTGGCCACCAAACAAAATGTACAACATGCATATGGCAAATATTTCCTAGCTATACATTTGGTGCCTAAGTATGTAAACATGAACATGAGGAGACCCGTCAAACAACAAGTGGCCATGCACCAAACAGAATGTACGACATGGAAAAAAAAAAATTTCTTACAGGAAAATTCTGTACCAATTTCCAAGTTTTAAAGCTTTTCCAATACCTGATATATTGTTTACCCCATTTTTACAACCAATACTTAATAATTGTGGCCCTCAGGCTTGGGCATATATATCAGGAAAATCCCTCATGGCCATGGTATAAGTAATACATACCACTCTAGTATGCTTACCTAATAGGTGAAGGAAGACAAGCCTACATTCACCACATTTCTTTTATACAGAGGTTTGCAAACATCGATTGTGGATTTAAATTGTGGGTACAAAAAAGAAATGATTGTTGGTTTCACTGGTTGTAGTGATACCATGTAAATCAAATAACCACTTTATGTAACCTAAGGTGTTAAAATAAACACTTAGACACAAGGGCGGAGAAATGGGGGGGCAGAGGGGGCAACTCTCCCTCACTTTCAACAGTGGAGGGGCAGTGCCCCCTCACTTTTTCCAATGCCCAGTTTCCAAAGTAAAGCAACTACTGTAGTCATTAGCCAACTTACTTTACCTTGATTTGTACCAGCTAAAGGTTATGCATGAATGGAATACTGCATGAATAAGTGCTGGGAATGCAGAAGGTCAATATACTCTAATAGAGCAGTCACCTAACTACTCTAATTGAACATTCAGCTGAATCATATGAGTTGGTCCTGCTATACAATTAATTCAATGTGTCTTCATTAACACATATATCTATACATATATAATCAAGAGCATGAGCCTATCTGAAATGCCTTCAATTACTGGTGTATCTAATTGTGCAGTATCTTAATGATAATCATTGCCATATTCAAGTACACATGTACCACTGAAAATGCTCTCAGATTCAATCTAAAAGCATTTAAATTTCAACATTTTCCTATGGGGGCATGCCCTAGTATTGACATGCTTTGCATGCTAGTGTGCTTTGCGCACTAAGGTACAGTAAAACATTTTGTAACTTACAGCTACCCCACATGACTTGCTCCATCACTTTTGAGTACTATTCTCTGCCCCTGCTTAGAGATATAGGTTGGGAATGTTTGAGGCATCTTTTCAAGTAGTTGAAATGTAATGTGTAGAAAAACAATCCCCGCATTGCAAAAATGATTATTTAGTGATGCTTAGTAACTGAAACATGCAATGCTGGCTCACCCAATTCTTTTTGCTTCATAACAATGCCCCTAACTAAACCAACATGTTTAACTCAAACCCACAATGCAAAACTTTAAGCAACTCTAATTCAAATCCACAATGCAAAACTTAAAGTATCTCTATATAAATAATCAAAGGGAACTGATGCTTTGTATAGCTGTCTCAGCATCAAAGGTAGTTGTGGTCAGGGCTATATCATGATAATTATTACCCTAACCACAGGGTAGGCCTGAGCCTAATATTCTCAAAATTTTACCTATTATTCTTTCCAGAGCTTCCCAAAATTTTCTCCTATTTTTCTTTTTTCATTCTTGTATCTAGCCTATTATTCCATAGTAATGCTCACCTAGTTTCTGTAGCTATAGTCACTTACTTCTCAAGATGCTGATATAAGTAGTTTTGTCAGAATTAATGAAGCATTCCACCATACACATAGTGGTTATAACTATTACAACAGATGTAAAATAGCTATTGGGAGTATAACAGAAGAGTTTTCAATTATCAGTGTATTAAAGCTCGGCTGTAGCTATAACTAAACTACAACTAAACGCTAGGTTTAGTGGATAATCATATTAATATGTCTGGTGAATGACATAAAGAGGATACACTGCATGGTATAAGATGTACAAGTTTTAGAATTGCAGATAATCATGCGGTTAAATTCCTGATGCTGTTTGCAGATTGTTAACATAAAACGATCTGACTGCTCTATTAGAGTATTTGAGCGTTCTATTAGAGTATATCGATCTTTTAGAGGTTTTTCAGCTCCTTTCAGCCAGCACTTGTATAATAATGCCAGCTATTTATCGTTCTTAGTAGTTTAGTACTTTCTTCTAGATAATCAAGAATAGGCACGCCCCTTAATTCTACTGATTATTCCCGTGGACGTCCGATTATTCTAAAATTATGCCTGTAACCATCCTATTATTCCGGAATTATTCTCACAAAATTAGTGACCTATTATTCTCAAAATTATGCCGGCATATTAGGCACAGGCCTACCACAGGGCAATGTCTAGATATTGCCCTGTGGTCAGAGCATTATGTGATATATAACCCTGTGGTTTCCTTTGATCTGAGGTGTCAAAGTGGTATATCTGATCTTAAGTCACACTTGTGCATAAAAGTACAGCTTAATTATAAAGCTAATGCTGTGAGCTTGTGTACATACAGGTACCTTACCCTGTAGAGAGATCAGCTAGAAATAAGTCACCCTCCAGAGCTCGAGAGTTCAACTACATTTCAAGTAGAGTTCAGTAGAAACAAGCTGCCCTGTAGATAGATCAGCTAGAAACAAGTCACTATGTATAGAGAGTTCATACAACTATATAAGCAAATCACCATGAAGAGAGATCACCTAGAAACAAATCACCCTGTAGAATGTTCAGCTAGAAACAAGTCAGGGAAAAGGTAAGTCACGTTTATCATGCAGAGATTTAGAATGTTACGTGTAATAACTTGCTGGTTGGTGCTTTGCAGGAAGTGATCACCCTGCTTTACGTAATTTGAACAACTTTGTTGTTCCCAAGGTTGGTAAAAAATGGTTCAATCTTGGATTACAGTTAATCGATCCACTAAATGAGTCACTGCTTTATAACATGAAGGCTGATCACCACAAGACTATTGATGAGCAGTGTACAGAAATGTTCAGTCAGTGGCTACAGACAGAGTCTAAAGCCAGTTGGAATTATGTAATTTTTTCCATCTATTAACTTAAAAGTCTGGAAAAGGATATCAAAGAAAAGTTGGACAGCTGTGTAAGTCACTATATATACATTGAGTAACAAAAGGGGTTTATATACTCTGTCAGTTTACATGTATTTATGCCACAATTGACTTCAAAATAAACATTTTCTTGTGCAGGCAGTTGTGTACTGCACGTAATTCCACTGGAAACAATATGGATACCTCTTATGTACATAGATCAATTTTATTTTTAATACCATGTTCACTAATATGAAGTCCTGGTATTCTAGTAAAGGTGATGACTTAGTATTTTTATCTGCACATGTACATTGAAGGTTTTCTTATTTTTGAGATCCTTAAGTGCATGGATCCCTACTTTTCATACACTAGTAATTGGGATTATAAGCATTGATTTGAAAGTGATAGCTACATAATGGAAGGTTTCTTTGTTATCAACTAGAACATCCACTCCTTAATTTGACTTTATATTGATTTGATCTACAGCATATATTCATCTGTAATGCTAACACCTGGGTTCCACTGTCATTATTTGGCAACATTTTAAGTAAACAAAAAGCCTTGGTAATATTAATTTGTACACGTAGTTTCATTTGCTAACTGAACAAGTCTGACTCCTTCTACTCAGAATTTGAATACGTTTCATGGCACATTTGAACAGTATGTGTATACGTAGTAGGAGAATCTGCATTTTTCATATGCTTCATTAAAGCTAATACTTCAGTTTATGTAAAGGTAGATACCATGTACATTATGTATAAACTGTCCAGTTATTAGGCACACATAGTTATCAAGGACCCGCCTATTATGCTCAAAATTTTTACCTATTATGGTCAAGCTTTATGCCTCATTTCGCACACCTTTGCTCTTCAAAATGCATGGGATAGAAAAGATCGATATACTCTGATAGAACAGTCAGCTGCCTGATTGTTCTATTACAGTGATTGACTGTTCTATTAGAGTATATCGATCTATTCATCAAGGATTTGTATAGTATGGCTCAAATATTCTTTCTATTATGCTGGTATTATGCCCAATGCTTCTTTTATGCTCATAATTACGCCAGCATAATCGGCGGGTCCCTAATAGTTTATTCAACACATCATACTTAGGCCTGAGTCAAATATGCTCAAAATTTTGGCCAAAATGCTTTCAGAAATTTCCCATGTTTCACCTATTATGCTGTTCAGAGTTCCCATTATGCTTGCATTGTGCTCTTAAGGTTAGCAAGATTATCTTAAAACATTTAATCTCTGAATGCTCTATTAGAGTATTTCACTACACAGTGACTTTTATTAAAGAGTATTGATCTAAGGAGCTATGTACAATGCATTTGAGTGCTCTATTGCAGTTTGCAGTTTCCACTGACTGCTCTGTTAGGGAGTATTAATCTATTTTCATGGAATTAAGCCCCATAGTTTGAAATATCTGCCAAATATGCTGACATTATGCCGGCATAGCACTCCAGCCTATTATGCTTGTCATTATGCTGGCATATTTGATGCACGCCTAATGATATTGCCTGTGAAGCACACATAAATACTATAGTGCTAACTGTTTATTAAGCACATACCTGTATAGATTGAATCACTGCAGCAAGTACATTCCATATAAAAAGACTGTCAGAACAATAGCTGTACTTAAATTCTCGAGCCATTTTCTTGATTATGCATTTTGCTTCACTCTCTCCAAACAAAATGCTTGAGCTAGCAGTCATAGCTATGTAAGTGTATGCATGTAACTATAATATATCATTATCACTAGACTAATGAGATGTGTACCAGCATAATTTGAGAGTAATAGGTAGCCTCTTTGGTGGGACTAAATGTGACCAGACTTTACAGAACTGATCCAAATTGCACATTAGGCAAAATCAACTTAACACCATGCACCAGTGGATAGCTACACTAAATTTACTAGTTTTGACCCTCAGTGCTACTCAAACAACTCGAGGCTGGTTTTAACAGACATCTTTTCTGGGTGGTGTGGAGAGCTCGAATGGCAGTTTCTGGCCTTGTGAAGAGTCTGACTTGGTAAGAATCAGTGGTTTACTGGTAGATGGTCTGATAAAGTTGGCCAGAAGTTTTTCTGTTGATTTTGCTACATATCAGCCACCAAGGAGCCAGCGCGCAGTCCTGTAATCTCTTGTCTGGACTCCAGTCATGGTCTGCCTGCATTATGAAGTCTATCTCTTACTCATTAAACCCACCAATTACTCACAGTGCACATCTTTATAGCTAAACATTGAGTTTGAATTTGCCAAAGTTTACTTTGCCAAATGCTATTTAGCTTTCTATTCACCAAAGTTTACCCCAGCTAAAGTTTCTAGTTAAGGCTACAGATTTGATTTTATCATTGTTTGATGTCACTTTAGCCCAACAGGCACCTTTTGGCATGCCGCAGTATGTATAATGCATGCATTGTGGACATTATCTTTGTCCACCTTTGTATCTCATATCTCTCACTAACAGCTCAATGTGTTAATTTGTGGTATTTTTGCTTTCAGTGCCATTATTTGTATAGAAAAGGTATTAGTCTCATAAAAAAAACACTTAATGTAATGCTGCTTACCTCATAATTTGTTAAAATTAAGGTTCATTGTATTTATGTACAGGGAAAGAGGATGCTACCTATTGGAGAACATGCAGAGCAATCAACATTTGTGACCCTATTTTGGAAAACCACATACATTTGGGCACATTGGCCAATTTTCTTCTTTATAGCTACAATGAAACACTGACTGGTTATCTACCTTGTGCGAAAATTTTGTGATGATACATTGAAGCATTCCAAAGATACGGCTAATTTACTGTCTAATACATAACAAACTAACTTTTCATTATCAGTTTATAGAACTGTATAGTGATCAGATGTGACAAATTGATGACAAATCACTTTGTTGACAAAGATCACCATTCTTACAATCTAAAATTAATGAAAAGATATCCTTGAGAGTTTAATCATGTGTTCTTTTGCTTTTTCTCAATTAAATAACTTGTATTATTGTCTAAGGACAAGAAACTGTTTGGTTTTGGGAATGAATTAAATCACCCAATTTGTAAGTTAATCGTTGTCCCACGCATTGTGAAACTACTACATGGTCTGATATAATTGAATATATCTCCTAGATAAAAGTTAATTTTAAAAAAAAATCTGAAATTTTCAATTGAGCATTCCCACAAATTTTGCATGTGCCCAAATGTATGGTTTTCCAAAATAGGGTCACATTTTATACTTACTCAAGTGACTGTGACTCTGATGATTCAGATGAAGCACATTCGCCTGTATGTAATTTGTGCAATACTGCATTATATTATTTTGATATATGTATGAGAGAAAAAACCATCATTATTATAATGAGACACAAACATTTAGGAATCCTCGGTCACATGCGACCACCAGACAGGGTTGGTTAAAAACACCTGGGTGGGCATGGCAAGGGAGTACAAAACATAAAGTAAGTATACATGAATGCACATTTAACTATAACTAAAGAGTCAGTCTGGGGAGGCAGGAAACCACTCACGACAATCCCTAGCCATAAATATTCTTTGAGATGCTGTAATACACTTCTGCGAAGCAGAATCCAAACGTTCCTTAGAGCTGCTTTTGACACTAATATATCCCGGTGAACAAAATGTAACAGGTTCCATAAGTCTTTTACACAATTGCAAGAAGGATGGTAGTGGCCTAGAATGCTATTAGCTCAGTATCATGTACTTTCCAGGCTGCTATTGCATAAAATTTACAGAGTAGTGATTGCGACATGCTTAACTAACCTTACTGTCTGTATGATTGTAGTTTTCAAACAAAAACAACTAACCTTGCCTTATTATATTACATCAATACACAAATAATCAAAGTGCTTTATTTATTAAAACTACATAATAAAATGCGCACATGCATGCACATATAGCTACATGCAATATACACAGCAAAATTAATGGCTAATGCAGTTTCTCAAGTCAAATATGGTGTACACATGTTATGATGCTGAACTTGAAATTACAATAATAAAAAATACAATGAAGGTAAGAATAGCAGCAATGTTGAAAAATAGTGCCCATCTTCCTTGTTTAATTCCACTATCAACGTCTCCTGCATTATAACTGGAAGAACTCTGCAGTAAATATACATTAGCAAGCTAAAAAGCGTCAACTACATCAGGAGTTTATAAGCACTGCATTCAGTACTTATAAGCTTCTGAACACAATGCCATGTACGTAGGTATAAATATTAGTTACCAGTGGTGTATCAGGACTTTCTGGATTGGTAGGGCACGGATCAATGTGAGGAAGTGTGAGGATAAACTTCCAAATGTTATTCCAAAAAGTAATAAAATCCAACTATGTATTTATGATAAAACATTAAGTGATTTTTCATCCTACAGTACTTATTGTGTTGTCTATACTTTAAATATCTTGAGTGGTTTATTAGAGCGTTTGACTGTTGTAGTGGAGAATATTGATCTTACATACAAACACCTCTAGAGCCAGAGTACTTTGCAGGGTCCAGATCCACCCCTAGATATGCCACTGTTAGTTACACAAATATAAGACTTGTAAATACTGCATACACATAAAATATAGTACCCTAAATTGACTAAACAGTAATACAAATTATATACAAGAAGTGTGTAGTAGTGGATACAATCAAAACATGTGTTAAGTGTAAAGCCAATTATCATCATAATCTTTTGTTGGTCATAGTTTCAATAATTTCTTTTCATTGTTTGTGCTGTGTTTTTTTGGTCAAGCTGCTAAATGCGATAATTATAGTAGACTCCACACATTAATCTCAAGGATTTGTCTGTGGAATTCTAACTTGCAAATTATATATCATACAGTACAGTAGTACTGTATATTAGAGATCATGAAAAACTGGGATTTTCCAGAAAATATAATCTATAAGTCAGTATATGACATCATAAATTTTTATATACAACGTGTATAATCTATACATACCATTATTGAACATATCAGTGCTGGAATTGCAAAAGGTAGTGATATCCAGGAGAAACATATGCTCAACCCCAGACATGTAATAGACATTCGGAGGTAGGTTCTTCCAATGACAGCTTGATTTGTCACCACAATGGTGCGTGGTTGTTCTTGTACAACAACCTGTGTTTGAATAGAAATAATAATAATACATACATACACATATGTGCATACTTCTCAGGTGTCTATGATATATATATATATATATATATATATATATGTACCACTTTCACACCTCAGATCAAAGGAAAGCCAGTACATATATATCACATATCGCACTGACTCAAAATTTTAAATATACGCACTGCGTATATCTCGTTAAGGCAGTGCGTATATCTCATTACACACTGCCTTAACAAGATATTGCATACCTAATGAGCCTTATCCACAATGACGTTTTATGACATCATGAGAATAAAGATGGCCGCGATAGTTGTGGGACTGCTATACAGGCACCTATGGTAAAAAAATTTAAATTGCTCATATTTCAGCCAGAAAAGAAGATATCGAGTTCTAAACAACAGGTACAGTCAAATTTTATATAAGACATTACGATGAACGAGTTTTGTCGCGTTTCAAATTTTTTTCTATATAGCGTACGTTTACAATAGCTTTTGTTACTTCGTAACCATACCTGTCGGTTAATGGTCGATATCTCCATGCCTAGCTGAAATGTGAGCAATCGAAAATTTTCTCCATAGGCGCCTGGATAACAGTCCCCCAACTATCACGGCCATTTTTATTCTCGTGATGTCATAAAACGTCATTGTGGATAAGGCTCATAGGTGTGCACACTATATCCAGAAATGATCAGATTTCTTTGATGTTTTACTGTTATCCTCTTCTCTTATATAGGGAATCAAGCAAGCTGTAATTGTGGGATTGAATTTTAATACATTAGCAGTAGTTTGTTTTTACTTTTGTAAATGTAGCAATTAAAGTAACATAATTAATACTAGTCTCTTAAAATTGCTATATTAGCAATAATAAAATCAAACTACTGTTTGATATATTAAAATTGAATCCCACAATCACAGTTTGTTTGGCAAAATTTAATCCCACAATGACAGCTTACTTGGTTCCCTATATAAGAGAAGGGTATAGCAACTAAAGATTTTGCCAATTAGGTGAGCCTACATGCTAAAGTAGAACATATTAGTTATACCATGGGCACTCGTACTTTGCCTGTATATACACACTCTTGCCCACGGTAAAACTATTACATATATTAAATCATCAAGTGAGTATTGTACCACAATAGTGACAGTACTGTAACTGAAAGTGAACACCCTTATGCATCCCCTTCCCATAAAAATCTCCTTCCCTTATCAGTCCTTATTGCCCTCAAATTATGCACGCTGTAGTGATTATTTACATACATGCATAATAAGAGTATACAAGTTTGGTGTGGTTAGTGGGTGAGTTGTATAGATATGGCATGCTACATTTTATGTTGTGAGTAGGTCTGCCTGTTGATGTAATATTGAAAATGAGGAACCGTATAGAACAAACTGTTCAAGAGAAAAGTTTAAAAATCGCTGGCACAAACACCTGTGACCCATGAATGCTGGCAATGTATAATTAGGCACTATACTTAGATCATAAGATGTATATATGCACAATATGATCATTGCTTTAAATTCTATCACCCTCATGGTAGCTACTGTACAGTGGAAAATTTTGTTAGCTATATTAAAGTATTAAAGTTATCAAGCAAAAGGGATTTATAATATGCATTAAAGATAGTAGCTAAGCCCCATATGAAATAATTGCGAGAGTCAGCTGTATTGAGGTTTCTGGAAAGTGAAATAGACCTATGTGTACAGTAAATGGTATTCAGAGCGACCAGGTATGTTAATTGTACATGTCATGCCTTGACATAATCTCCTAGGATCTATGCTCATGGATTGCATGGATATGTGTACAGCTCTCTTTAATTCAAATTTCTGTCTGTATGTATGTGTGCCTGTATTTTCATGTAGTGTTTCTGTTTATGTAATGGTTATACCACGGGCATGAGTGCTTTGCCTAGTATATACACACTTGTCCTTGGGCCAAAGAAGGCCCCCGGGCTAATGCGTATATATTATCTAATCAAAAACAGCCAAGCTGTAAAAAAAGGAGTGCGGCCCTTGAAAAAGCTATGGTGAAAAAAGATGTGAAATCCAAGGTGGCGGCCAAGAAATGGCTGTGATGGTAGGTTAATGGTAAAAATTTTAATAACAACAATTCAGGTGAATTTGGTGCCGCTTGGTCAATTGGCACAAAATTCACCTGAATTGTCGTTATTAAAATTTTTACCATTAACCTACCATCACAGCCATTTCTTGGCCGCCACCTTGGATTTCACATCTTTTTTCACCATAGCCTTTTCAAGGGCCGCACTCCTTTTTTTACAGCTTGGATGTTTTTGATTAGATTTCACTTCTTTTTGTATTTGTATACCCCAAAGCCGGCCTATGGCCAGCTTTGGGGCTTTTTAACCAATATATTTTTCCTTACCACAGGGAAAAGAAAAGCAGATTTTATAAGTACTTTAACTCATTCTGATTTTATCAGTAAATGTACAAATTATATATATAATGCATATATCAAGAGTTCATAATATAAAAAGAGAGCATATATTTATTACATGTCAAGTAATCCCCACAGGATAATTTGCAGCTGATCTCTCTACTGGGGGACTTGAAATGTAGCTGAACTCTCTACAGGGTGATCTGCTTGTACGTAGATGAACTCTTTACAGGATTCTCTCTACAGGGTGACTTGACTCTAGCTGAACTCTCTGCAGGGTTATCTGTTTGTAGTTGAATTCTCTACAGGGTGATTTGTTTGCAGCTGAACTCTCTACAAGGTAACTTCTTCTAGCTGATCTGTCTACAGGGTGACTTGTTTCTAGCTGGTATCTCTACAGGGCGATTTGTTTGTAGCTGAACTCTCTACAGGGTGATGTGTTTGCAGCTGAACTCTCTACATGGTGGTTGCTTTGTATATAGCTGAACTCTCTAAAAGGTGACTTCATCTAGCTGAACTCTCTACAGGGTGATCTTTTCATAGCTGAACTCTCTACAGGATGATTTGCTTGCAGCTGAACTCTCTACATGATGATTTCTTTGTAACTGAACTCTCTACAGGGTGATTTGTTTGTAGCTGAAATCCCTACAAGGTAACTTCTTCTAGCTGATCTTTCTACAGGGCGATTAGTTTGTAGCTGAATACTCTACAGGGTGTTTGTTTGCAGTTGAATTCTCTACATGGTGGTTTCTTTATAGCTGAACCCTCTACAAGGTGACTTCTTCTAGCTGATCTCTCTACAGGGTGATTTGTTTGTAGCTGAACTCTCTACAGGTGATTTGTTTGTAGCTGAACTCTCTACAAGGTGATACTTCTAGGTGATCTCTCTACAGGATGACTTGTTTCTAACTGAACTCTCAACAGGGTAATCTGTTCATAGCTGAACTTTCTACTGGGTGATTTGTTTGCAGCTGAACTCTCTACAAGGTAATTTCTTCTAGCTGAACTCTCTACAGGGTGACTTGTTTCTAGCTGATCTCTCTACAGGTTGATCAGCTGAACTCTCTACAGGGTGACTTGTTTCTAGCTGAACTCTCTACAAGGTAATTTCTTCTAGCTGAACTCTCTACAGGGTGACTTGTTTCTAGCAGATCTCTTTACAGGGTGACTTGTTTTTAGCTGAACTCTCTACAGGTGATTTGTTTGTAGCTGAACTCTCTACATGGTGGTTTCGTTGTAGCTGAACTCTCTACAAGGTAACTTCTTCTAGCTGATCTTTTTACAGGGCATATTTGTTTGTAGCTGAGTTCTCTACAGTGTGATTTGTTTGCAGCTGAACTCTCTACATGGGAGTTTCATTGTAGCTGAACTCTCTACAATGTGACTTCTTCTAGCTGAACTCTCTACAGGGTGACTTGTTTCTAGCTGATCTCTCTACAGGGTGACTTGTTTCTAGCTGAACTCTCTACAGGTGATTTGTTTGTAGCTGAACTCTCTACATGGTGGTTTCATTGTAGCTGAACTCTCTACAAGGTAACTTCTTCTAGCTGATCTTTTTACAGGGCATATTTGTTTGTAGCTGAGTTCTCTACAGTGTGATTTGTTTGCAGCTGAACTCTCTACATGGGAGTTTCATTGTAGCTGAACTCTCTACAATGTGACTTCTTCTAGCTGAACTCTCTACAGGGTGACTTGTTTCTAGCTGATCTCTCTACAGGGTGACTTGTTTCTAGCTGAACTCTCTACAGGTGATTTGTTTGTAGCTGAACTCTCTACATGGTGGTTTCATTGTAGCTGAACTCTCTACAAGGTAACTTCTTCTAGCTGATCTTTTTACAGGGCATATTTGTTTGTAGCTGAGTTCTCTACAGGGTGATTTGTTTGCAGCTGAACTCTCTACATGGGAGTTTCATTGTAGTTGAACTCTCTACAATGTGACTTCTTCTAGCTGAACTCTCTACAGGGTGACTTGTTTCTAGCTGATCTCTCTACAGGGTGACTTGTTTCTAGCTGAACTCTCTACAGGTAATTTGTTTGCTCTCTACATGGTGGTTTCTTTGTAGCTGAACTCTCTACAAGGTAACTTCTTCTAGCTGATCTTTCTACAGGGTGATTTGTTTGCAGCTGAATTCTCTACAGGGTGATTTATTTGCAGCTGAACTCTCTACAAGATGACTTCTTCTAGCGGAACTCTCTACAGAGTGATTGATTTTTTTGCAGCTGAACTCTCTATATGGTGGTTGTTTTGTAGCTGAACTCTCTAAACGGTGACTTCTTCTAGCTGAACTCTCTACAGGGTGATCTTTTCATAGCTGAACTCTCTACAGGATGATTTCTTTGTAGCTGAACTCTCTACAGAGTGATTGATTTTTTTGCAGCTGAATTCTCTACATGGTGGTTTCTTTGTAACTGAACTCTCTACAGGGTGATTTGTTAGTAGCTGAACTCTCTACAGGGTGATCTGTTCGTAGCTGAACTCCCTACAAGGTAACTTCTTCTAGCTGATCTTTCTACAGGGCGATTTGTTTGTAGCTGAGTTCTGTACAGGGTGATTTGTTTGCAGCTGAACTCTCTACATGGTGGTTTCTTTATAGCTGAACTCTCTACAAAGTGACTTCTTCTAGCTGATCTCTCTACAAGGTGATTTGTTTGTAGCTGAACTCTCTACAGGTGATTTGTTTGTAGCTGAACTTTCTACAAGGTGATACTTCTAGCTGATCTCTCTACAGGATGACTTGTTTCTAACTGAACTCTCAACAGGGTGATCTGTTCATAGCTGAACTTTCTACTGGGTGACTTCTTCTAGCTGAACTCTCTACAGAATGATTGATATTTTTGCAGCTGAACTCTCTACATGGTGGTTTCTTTGTAACTGTACTCTCTACAGGGTGATTTGTTTGTACCTGAACTCTCTACAGGGTGATCTGTTCGTAGCTGAACTCCCTACAAGGTAACTTCTTCTAGCTGATCTTTCTACAAGGCGATTTGTTTGTAGCTGAGTTCTCTACAGGGTGATTAGTTTGCAACTGAGCTCTCTACATGATGGTTTCTTTGTAGCTGAACTCTCTACAAGGTGATTTATTCTAGCTGATCTTCTCTACAGGGTGATTTGTTTGCAGCTGAACTCTCTACATGGTGGTTTCTTTGTAACTGAACTCTCTACAGGGTGATTTGTTTGTAGCTGAACTCTCTACAGGGTGATCTGTTCGTAGCTGAACTCTCTACAGGGTGATTTGTTTGCAGCTGAACTCTCTACATGATGGTTTCTTTGTAGCTGAACTCTCTACAAGGTGACTTCTTCAGGGAGACTTGTTTCTAGATGAACTCTCTACAGGGTGACTTGCATGTAGCTGAATTGTGTATCAGATTAACTGTTTGTAGCTGAATTCCGTACAGAATATCATGCAATGTAATATAATTCTGTAATGGAGTAAGTTATAAACGTAGCTGAATGCTCTATTAGGGTGACTGTTCTATTAGAGTATCTCGATCTCGCATTTGCTACACGTAGTTGCCTTTCGAATCATAACTCAGTGGTTTGTAATCCGATTCTTCTGTACTACTCAACTACTGCAAGGACGTTCTATGATGATCATTCCAGCTACATACTGATTTTCAGCTCATTGCTCTAAGCGGTTTGCCTGATAGACACGAAAACTAATAGTATTTTTATTCATAAAAATCGATCGCGTAATTTTGACACAGGTTGGGTTTTGTGTCATATCTCCGTGGTCTTTACCCCGATTCCTTTCAAACCACAAAAAGGCACTCTTACGATGGTTGCTCCATCTACATAGTAATTTTCAACTGATTCCTCAAAGGAGTTTACCCTGTAGGCGTGACAGACCTTCGACCTTACTTTACGCAAATAATCGGTTATAACTCCGTAACTGTTCATCGGATTCCTACCAAAGTTGGTACAGAGATCCGCCGTAATGAGTCCTTTAAGTGTGCCAAATTTCAGCCCGATCCAAGCACGCATTCGTGTTTTATGGCAGATTTTGCGAAGTGTGCGAAATGAAGAAGTAGAAGAAGAAGAAATCTAATCCAAAACAGCCAAGCTGTAAAAAAAGAGTGCGGCCCTGAGAAAGGCTATGGTGAAAAAAGATGTGAAATCCAAGGTGGCGGCCAAGAAATGGCTGTGATGGTAGGTTAATGGTAAAAATTTTAATAACGACAATTCAGTGAATTTGGTGCCGCTTGGTCTTGGCACAAAATTCACTTGAATTGTCGTTATTAAAATTTTTACCATTAACCTACCATCACAGCCATTTCTTGGCCGCCACCTTGGATTTCACATCTTTTTTCACCATAGCCTTTCTCAGGGCCGCACTCTTTTTTTACAGCTTGGCTGTTTTGGATTAGATTTCACTTCTTTTTGCATTTGTATACCCCAAACCATAGGCCGGCTTTAGGGCTTTTTAACCTGTCATTTTTTTCTTTACTACAGGAAGAAGAAAAGATGAAGAAGGGTGATTTCTTTGTAGCTGACCTCTCTGCAAGGTGATCCTTCTAGCTGATCCCTCTACCAGATGACTTGTTTGTAGCTGAACTCTCTACAGGGTGATTTGTTTGTAGCTGAACTCTCTACAAGGTAACTTCTTCTAGCTGATCGTTCTACAGGGTGATTTGTTTGTAGCTGAATTCTCTACAGGGCGATTTGTTTGCAGCTGAACTCTCTACATGGTAGCTTCTTTGTAGCTGAACTCTCTACAATGTAACTTCTTCTAGCTGAACTCTCTACGAGTGGCTTGTTTCTAGCTGATCTCTCTACAGGGTGATTTGTTTGTAGCTGAACTCTCTACAAGGTAACTTCTTCTAGCTGACCTTTCTACAGGGTGATTTGTTTGTAGCTGAATTCTCTACATGGTAGTTTCTTTGTAGCTGAACTCTCTACAATGTAACTTCTTCTAGCTGAATTCTCTACAGGATGACTTGTTTCTAGCTGATCTCTCTACAGGGTGACTTGTTTGTAGCTGAACTCTCTACAGGGTGATTTGTTTGTAGCTGAACTCTCTACAAGGTAACTTCTTCTAGCTGAACTCTCTACAGGATGACTTGTTTCTAGCTGATCTCTCTACAGGGTGACTTGTTTGTAGCTGAACTCTGTAAAGGGTGATTTGTTTGTAGCTGAACTCTCTACAAGGTAACTTCTTCTAGCTGAACTCTCTACATGGTGACTTGTTTGTAGCTGAACTCTCTACAATGTAACTTCTTCTAGCTGAACTCTCTACGGGTGGCTTGTTTCTAGCTGATCTCTCTACAGGGTGACTTGTTTCTAGCTGAACTCTCTACAGGGTGATTTGTTTGTAGCTGAACTCTCTACAAGGTAACTTCTTCTAGCTGACCTTTCTACAGGGTGATTTGTTTGTAGCTGAATTCTCTACATGGTAGTTTCTTTGTAGCTGAACTCTCTACAATGTAACTTCTTCTAGCTGAACTTTCTACAGCATGACTTGTTTCTAGCTGATCTCTCTACAGGGTGACTTGTTTGTAGCTGAACTCTCTACAGGGTGATTTGTTTGTAGCAGAACTCTCTACAAGGTAACTTCTTCTAGCTGACCTTTCTACAGCGTGATTTGTTTGTAGCTGAATTCTCTACAGGGCAATTTGTTTGCAGCTGAACTCTCTACATGGTAGCTTCTTTGTAGCTGAACTCTCTACAATGTAACTTCTTCTAGCTGAACTCTGGACGGGTGGCTTGTTTCTAGCTGATCTCTCTACAGGGTGACTTGATTCTAGCTGAACACTATACAGAGTGATTTGTTTGTAGCTGAACTCTCTACAAGGTAAATTCTTCTAGCTGACCTTTCTACAGGGTAATTTGTTTGTAGCTGAATTCTCTACAGGATGATTTGTTCGCAGCTGAACTCTCTATATGGTAGTTTCTTTGTAGCTGAACTCTCTACAGGGTGATTCGTTTGTAGCTGAACTCTCTACAAGGTAATGTCTTCTAGCTGATCTTTCTACAGGGTGATTTGTTTGTAGCTGAATTCTCTACAGGGTGATTTATTTGCAGCTGAACTCTCTACATGGTAGTTTCTTTGTAGCTGAACTCTCTACAACGTAACTTTTTCTAGCTGAACTCTCTACAGGATGACTTGTTTCTAGCTGATCTCTCTACAGGGTTACTTGTTTGTAGCTGAACTTTCTACAGGGTGATTTGTTTGTAGCTGAATTCTCTACAGGGCGATTTGTTCGCAGCTGAACTCTCTACATGGTAGTTTCTTTGTAGCTGAACTCTCTACAATGTAACTTCTTCTAGCTGAACTCTCTACAGGATGACTTGTTTCTAGCTGATCTCTCTTCAGGGTGACTTGTTTGTAGCTAAACTCTCTACAGGGTGATTTGTTTGTAACTGAACTCTCTACAAGGTAACTTCTTCTAGCTGATCTTTCTACAGGGTTATTTGTTTGTAGCTGAATTCTCTACAGGCGATTTGTTTGCAGCTGAACTCTCTACATGGTAGTTTCTTTGCAGCCGAACTCTCTACAGTGTAACTTATTCTAGCTGAACTCTCTACAGGATGACTTGTTTCTAGCTGATCTCTCTACAGGGTTACTTGTTTGTAGCTGAACTTTCTACAGGGTGATTTGTTTGTAGCTGAATTCTCTACAGGGCGATTTGTTTGCAGCTGAACTCTCTACATTGTAGTTTCTTTGTAGCTGAACTTTCTACAATGTAACTTCTTCTAGCTGAACACTCTACAGGATGACTTGTTTCTAGCTGATCTCTCTACATGGTGACTTGTTTGTAGCTGAACTCTCTACAAGGTAACTTCTTCTAGCTGATCTCTCTACAGGGTGACTTGTTTCTAGCTGATCTCTCTACATGGTGATTTGTTTGTAGCTGAACTCTCTGAGAGGTAACTTCTTCTAGCTGATCTCTCTACAGGGTGACTTGTTTCTAGCTGATCTCTCTACATGGTGATTTGTTTGTAGCTGAACTCTCTACAAGGTAACTTCTTCTAGCTGATCTTTCTACAGGGTGATTTGTTTGTAGCTGAATTCTCTACAGGCGATTTGTTTGCAGCTGAACTCTCTACAAGGTAACTTCTTCTAGCTGATTGTTTTACAGGGTAATTTGTTTGTAGCTGAATTCTCTACAGGGCGATTTGTTTGTAGCTGAACTCTCTACAATGTAACTTCTTCTAGCTGAACTCTCTACATGGTGACTTGTTTGTAGCTGAACTCTCTACAGGGTGATTTGTTTGTAGCTGAATTCTCCACAGGGCGATTTGTTTACAGCTGAACTCTCTATATGGTAGTTTCTTTGTAGCTGAACTCTGTACAGGGTGATTTGTTTGTAGCTGAACTCTCTACAAGGTAACTTCTTCTAGCTGATCTTTCTACAGGGTGATTTGCTTGCAGCTGAACTCTCTACATGGCAGTTTCTTTGTAGCTGAACTCTCTACAATGTAACTTCTTCTAGCTGAACTCTCTACAGGATGACTTGTTTCTAGCTGATCTCTCTACAGGGTTACTTGTTTGTAGCTGAACTCTCTACAGGGTGATTTGTTTGTAACTGAACTCTCTACAAGGTAACTTCTTCTAGCTGATCTACTTTTCTACAGGGTGATTTGTTTGTAGCTGAATTCTCTACAGGGCAATTTGTTTGCAGCTGAACTCTCTATATGGTAGTTTCTTTGTAGCTGAACTCTCTACAGGGTGATTTGTTTGTAGCTGAACTCTCTACAAGGTAACTTCTTCTAGCTGATCTTTCTACAGGGTGATTTGCTTGCAGCTGAACTCTCTACGTGGCAGTTTCTTTGTAACTGAACTCTCTACAAGGTAACTTCTTCTAGCTGATCTTTCTACAGGGTTATTTGTTTGTAGCTGAATTCTCTACAGGCGATTTGTTTGCAGCTGAACTCTCTACATGGTAGTTTCTTTGTAGCCAAACTCTCTACAGTGTAACTTATTCTAGCTGAACTCTCTACGGGTGGCTTGTTTCTAGCTGATCTCTCTACAGAGTGTCTTGTTTCTAACTGAACTCTCTACAGGGTGATTTGTTTGTAGCTGAACTCTCTACAAGGTAACTTCTTCTAGCTGATCTTTTTACAGGGTAATTTTTTTGTAGCTGAATTCTCTACAGGGCGATTTGTTTGCAGTTGAACTCTCTACATGGTAGTTTCTTTGTAGCTGAACTCTCTACAATGTAATTTCTTCTAGCTGAACTCTCTACATGGTGACTTGTTTGTAGCTGAACTCTCTACAGGGTGATTTGTTTGTAGCTGAACTCTCTACAAGGTAACTTCTTCTAGCTGATCTACTTTTCTACAGGGTGATTTGTTTGTAGCTGAATTCTCTACAGGGCGATTTGTTTGCAGCTGAACTCTCTATATGGTAGTTTCTTTGTAGCTGAACTCTCTACAGGGTGATTTGTTTGTAGCTGAACTCTCTACAAGGTAACTTCTTCTAGCTGATCTTTCTACAGGGTGATTTGCTTGCAGCTGAACTCTCTACATGGCAGTTTCTTTGTAGCTGAACTCTCTACAATGTAACTTCTTCTAGCTGAACTCTCTACAGGATGACTTGTTTCTAGCTGATCTCTCTACAGGGTTACTTGTTTGTAGCTGAACTCTCTACAGGGTGATTTGTTTGTAACTGAACTCTCTACAAGGTAACTTCTTCTAGCTGATCTACTTTTCTACAGGGTGATTTGTTTGTAGCTGAATTCTCTACAGGGCAATTTGTTTGCAGCTGAACTCTCTATATGGTAGTTTCTTTGTAGCTGAACTCTCTACAGGGTAATTTGTTTGTAGCTGAACTCTCTACAAGGTAACTTCTTCTAGCTTATCTTTCTACAGGGTGATTTGCTTGCAGCTGAACTCTCTACGTGGCAGTTTCTTTGTAACTGAACTCTCTACAAGGTAACTTCTTCTAGCTGATCTTTCTACAGGGTTATTTGTTTGTAGCTGAATTCTCTACAGGCGATTTGTTTGCAGCTGAACTCTCTACATGGTAGTTTCTTTGTAGCCAAACTCTCTACAGTGTAACTTATTCTAGCTGAACTCTCTACGGGTGGCTTGTTTCTAGCTGATCTCTCTACAGAGTGTCTTGTTTCTAACTGAACTCTCTACAGGGTGATTTGTTTGTAGCTGAACTCTCTACAAGGTAACTTCTTCTAGCTGATCTTTTTACAGGGTAATTTGTTTGTAGCTGAATTCTCTACAGGGCGATTTGTTTGCAGTTGAACTCTCTACATGGTAGTTTCTTTGTAGCTGAACTCTCTACAATGTAATTTCTTCTAGCTGAACTCTCTACATGGTGACTTGTTTGTAGCTGAACTCTCTACAGGGTGATTTGTTTGTAGCTGAACTCTCTACAAGGTAACTTCTTCTAGCTGATCTACTTTTCTACAGGGTGATTTGTTTGTAGCTGAATTCTCTACAGGGCGATTTGTTTGCAGCTGAACTCTCTATATGGTAGTTTCTTTGTAGCTGAACTCTCTACAGGGTGATTTGTTTGTAGCTGAACTCTCTACAAGGTAACTTCTTCTAGCTGATCTTTCTACAGGGTGATTTGCTTGCAGCTGAACCCTCTACATGGCAGTTTCTTTGTAGCTGAACTCTCTACAATGTAACTTCTTCTAGCTGAACTCTCTACAGGATGACTTGTTTCTAGCTGATCTCTCTACAGGGTTACTTGTTTGTAGCTGAACTCTCTACAGGGTGATTTGTTTGTAACTGAACTCTCTACAAGGTAACTTCTTCTAGCTGATCTTTCTACAGGGTTATTTGTTTGTAGCTGAATTCTGTACAGGCGATTTGTTTGCAGCTGAACTCTCTACATGGTAGTTTCTTTGTAGCCAAACTCTCTACAGTGTAACTTATTCTAGCTGAACTCTCTACATGGTGACTTGTTTGTAGCTGAACTCTCTACAGGGTGATTTGTTTGTAGCTGAACTCTCTACAAGGTAACTTCTTCTAGCTGATCTACTTTTATACAGGGTGATTTGTTTGTAGCTGAATTCTCTACAGGGCGATTTGGTTGCAGCTGAACTCTCTATATGGTAGTTTCTTTGTAGCTGAACTCTCTACAGGGTGATTTGTTTGTAGCTGAACTCTCTACAAGGTAAATTCTTCTAGCTGATCTTTCTACAGGGTGATTTGTTTGTAGCTGAATTCTCTACAGGGTGATTTATTTGCAGCTAAACTCTCTACATGGTAGTTTCTTTGTAGCTGAACTCTCTACAACGTAACTTCTTCTAGCTGAACTCTCTATGGGTGGCTTGTTTCTAGCTGATCTCTCTACAGAGTGTCTTGTTTGTAGCTGAACTCTCTACAGGGTGATTTGTTTGTAGCTGAACTCTCTACAAGGTAACTTCTTCTAGCTGATCGTTTTACAGGGTAATTTGTTTGTAGCTGAATTCTCTACAGGGCGATTTGTTTGTAGCTGAACTCTCTACAATGTAACTTCTTCTAGCTGAACTCTCTACATGGTGACTTGTTTGTAGCTGAACTCTCTACAGGGTGATTTGTTTGTAGCTGAACTCTCTACAAGGTAACTTCTTCTAGCTGATCTACTTTTCTACAGGGTGATTTGTTTGTAGCTGAATTCTCCACAGGGTGATTTGTTTGCAGCTGAACTCTCTATATGGTAGTTTCTTTGTAGCTGAACTCTCTACAGGGTGATTTGTTTGTAGCTGAACTCTCTACAAGCTAACTTCTTCTAGCTGATCTTTCTACAGGGTGATTTGCTTGCAGCTGAACTCTCTACATGGCAGTTTCTTTGTAACTGAACTCTCTACAAGGTAACTTCTTCTAGCTGATCTTTCTACAGGGTTATTTGTTTGTAGCTGAATTCTCTACAGGCGATTTGTTTGCAGCTGAACTCTCTACATGGTAGTTTCTTTGTAGCCAAACTCTCTACAGTGTAACTTATTCTAGCTGAACTCTCTACGGGTGGCTTGTTTCTAGCTGATCTCTCTACAGAGTGTCTTGTTTCTAACTGAACTCTCTACAGGGTGATTTGTTTGTAGCTGAACTCTCTACAAGGTAACTTCTTCTAGCTGATCTTTTTACAGGGTAATTTGTTTGTAGCTGAATTCTCTACAGGGCGATTTGTTTGCAGTTGAACTCTCTACATGGTAGTTTCTTTGTAGCTGAACTCTCTACAATGTAATTTCTTCTAGCTGAACTCTCTACATGGTGACTTGTTTGTAGCTGAACTCTCTACAGGGTGATTTGTTTGTAGCTGAACTCTCTACAAGGTAACTTCTTCTAGCTGATCTACTTTTCTACAGGGTGATTTGTTTGTAGCTGAATTCTCTACAGGGCGATTTGGTTGCAGCTGAACTCTCTATATGGTAGTTTCTTTGTAGCTGAACTCTCTACAGGGTGATTTGTTTGTAGCTGAACTCTCTACAAGGTAACTTCTTCTAGCTGATCTTTCTACAGGGTGATTTGTTTGTAGCTGAATTCTCTACAGGGCGATTTATTTGCAGCTGAACTCTCTACGTGGTAGTTTCTTTGTAGCTGAACTCTGTACAACGTAACTTCTTCTAGCTGAACTCTCTACAGGATGACTTGTTTCTAGCTGATCTCTCTACAGGGTGACTTGTTTGTAGCTGAACTTTCTATAGGGTGATTTGTTTGTAGCTGAACTCTCTACAAGGTAACTTCTTCTAGCTGATCTTTCTACAGGGTGATTTGTTTTGTAGTTGAATTCTCTACAGGTGATTTGTTTGCAGCTGAACTCTTTTACATGGTGGTTTCTTTGTAGCTGAACTCTCTACAAAGTGACTTCTTCTAGCTGATCTATCTACAGGATGACTTGTTTCTAACTGAACTCTCTACAGCGTGATCTGTTAATAGCGGAACTTTCTACTGGGTGATTTGTTTGCAGCTAAACTCTTTGCATGATTGTTTCTTTGTAACTGAACTCTCTACAAGGTGACTTCTTCTAGCTGATCTCTCTACAGGATGACTTGTTTCTAACTGAACTCTCTACAGTGTGATCTGTTCATAGCGGAACTTTTTACTGGGTGATTTGTTTGTAGCTAAACTCTTTGCATGATTGTTTCTTTGTAACTGAACTCTCTACAAGGTAACTTCTTCTAACTGATCTCTCTACAGGGCAATTTGTTTGTAGCTGAATTCTCTACAGGGTGATTTATTTGAGCTGAACTCTCTACATGATGGCTTATTTGTAACTGAACTCTCTATTAGGTACCTTCTTCTAGCTGATCTGACTACAGGGTGACTTGTTTGTAGCTGAATTCCCTACAGAATAACTTACAATGTAATATAACTGAGTAAATTATAAATGCAGCTGAATGCTTTATTAGGGTGACTGTTCTATTAGAGAATCTCAATCTCGCATTTGCTGCACCTAGTCGCCTTTCGAATCATAACTCAGTGATTTGTAATCCGATTCTTCTGTACTACTGCAAGGACTTTCTATGATGATTATTCCAGCTACATACTGATTTTCAGCCCGTTGCTCTAAGCGGTTTGCCTGGTAGATACGAAAACTAATAGTTTTTTTATTGATAAAAAATCGATCGCGTAATTTTGACACAAGTTGGGTTTCGTGTCATATCTCCATGGTCTTTATCCCGATTCCTTTCAAACCACAAAAAGGCACTCCTACGATGGTTGCTACATCTACATATCAATTTGCAACTGATTCCTCCAAGGCGTTTACCCTGTAGGCGTGACAGACCTTCGACCTTATTTTACGCAAATAATCGGTCGTAACTCCGTGAATGTTCATCGGATTCCTACCAAAGTTGGTACGGAGATCCGCCTTAATGAGTCCTTTAAGTGTGCCAAATTTCAGCCACATCCGAGCACGCATTCGTGTTTTATGGCGAATTTTGCGAAGTGTGCGAAATGAAGAAGATGAAGAAGAAGAAAAAAACGAAGAAATTAAAACGAAATTTTGTTCGCTCGTATCTCGGAAATGGCTTGAGCGATTTTCTTCAAATTTGGTATGTAGACTACCCTAACTGGGCGACACGTCTCTAGCAAATTTGGTTCCAATTGGATAAGGGATCACAGAACTACGTAGGTGTAAAAATTGCGTTTTCTTTCTTCCTGTTAATATACTCACGGTGTGGCGCGCCGGCTTCTTGGGCCGCACGACACACTATCGTGTGTCTTGATGTTAATATACTCACGGTGTGGCGCGCCGGCTTCTTGGGCCGCACGACACACTATCGTGTGTCTTGATAAACGAAGAAATTAAAACGAAATTTTGTTCGCTCGTATCTCGGAAATGGCTGGAGCGATTTTCTTCAAATTTGGTGTGTAGACTCCCCGTTCTGGCCAGCACCACTCTAGCAAATTTGGTTCCAATCGGATAAGGGATCACAGAGCTACATACGTGTGAAAATTGCGTTTTCTTTCTTCCTGCTAATATACTCACGGGTGGCACGCCGGCTTCTTGGGCCGCACAACACACTACCGTGTGTCTTGATAAAATATGCTAGGAAAAGCACTCCTACCCATGGTATAACTACTTTAGCATGCAGACTTACCTAATTGGTCAAATCGTTTTTCGTTATCTCCCTTCTTTCAGGGCCGCCCAGAGAAATTAAGGGGCTCAGGGCAAAGAGTTAAAGTGGGGCCCTTCACCCAAGTTGTAAGGTGAAGACCAAAAAAAAAAATAATAAAAAAAATAAAAGATCACAACCTGCTGGCAATGACAATAACTACCCATCACCAACCATATCTCCTTATCTATAAGCTTGCTACACTGCTCCTCTGAAGAATACTGTGACTGCTCTATTAGAGTATTTAGATATGACTGCTCTATTAGAGTTTATCGATCTTTTAAACAGGTATTCAGGGGGCCCTTCGTGGGGCCTCCTGGGGCCCCTTTCAGGCTGGGGCCCGGGGAAAAATGCCCCAGGTGCCCCCCCCCCCCCCCCCCCCCCCTGTGGGCGGCCCTGCCTTCTTTTATGTATCTCCCTTCTCTTATGTATGGAACCAAGTAAGCTGTGATTATGTGATTTAATTTGCCAAATAAGCTGTAATATTATTGCGGAGTTCACTTTAATACATCAACAGTAGTTTGACTTTTACTAATGCATCTGTATTGTAATTAATAAACTAGTGATATTCATGTTTCTTTAATTACCAATATTATTTCTTTGTGTGTTTTGAACATCTTAATGATGGTTTTTCTCTCTTTACAAAAGTATGAATCAAACTGCTGTTGAAGTATTAAAACTGAATCCCACAATCACAGCTTGTTTGGCAAAATTCAATTCCATATGCAATCATAGCTTACTATATAAGAGAAGAGAGATAACAGTAAAGCATCCAAGAAATCTGATGATTTCTGGATACATGACAAGATAAGATACTGTGCATACTTCTTATTAGGTGTGCATGTATTGAGTTAATATATATGCACTGTGTTAACGAGATATATACACAGTGTACAGTGTGCATATCTCATTAAGGAAGTGCGTATAATATCTCATTAACATTTCTGAACCAGTGGAACATGTGATTTATGTGTACTGGATTTCCTTTGATCTGAGGTGTGAAAATGACACATGTTTGTACAAAATATAAATTACTGTACATGTATGCGTCTGCATTCGATTCGTGTTGCATTTCTATATTGTATATTGTGACATGTGTGCTCAGAGTGGAAGAACAGCTAGACCAAGCACAGGAATTTAAACTTAATATTCATCAATTCCTAGGTGTCTGGAAAAAGATAAAACCAAAATATTTTGTAAATCAGAATAATAGCTATATTATTTTAGTGGATTCAGTATACAGTTACCATGGTACATCACAACATAAATACAGACCACTGGTGCTGCTTGCGTCACCACTGAAACTGATTGTACTATTGGCTGTATCACTGGCTGTGGTTGCATCATTGGAACTGGTTGCATCGGTTGCATCATTGGAACTGATTGCATCACTGGTGGCATTGCTTGTGGCTGAGCAAATTTATCTGCATCGTAGGCTGGGGGTTGTGGCTGAGCGAGGTATCCTGGCATTGCAGGTTGAATGTCTTGAGTTGGATAAACTTGTGGCAATCCAGGATTTGTCTGCTCTACTGGATAAGGCTGTTGCAAATACTGAGCTGGAGGATAGGCATCTGTCCAGCAAAACATATTATACAAACAGTGTAAAGTCATAAACTTAATAGTATCCCACTAGAGACCTGTAAGAGAGTTGAGCATATATGGGGAGCTAAAATTGAGACCCGGCATTAAAACTCCGTTGAATGAAGCATACCCCAGACCATATGCAGGTGGTATCTACTCTTGGAGCATTTTATGCTTTGCTGGATGCAAATATAATATATTAAAATGAGTATAACTGTTAATAAAGGTTCTATTTCAGTGGCTAAAAACTATATTTATAACTAAATAAGCCTAACCTGATACTGGGCAGGGGAAAGGTTGTTGTACTTACAGTCAGTGTAGTTCAAATTTGCATATATGAAGTACTGTACTTACTATATTATTAAAAACAGTTTAAGTGAAGGGAAATGCTCGTGCAGGTAAATTTTGAAATAGCTATAACAAGATTGAATCTGGAAGCAATTTGATAGAAATGATTGAGTTATGGAAGTAAGTTTAAGGAAATATATATGTAGCAAGTTTGTGGATTTTGCAAATTCCATACTTTTATAAATTAATAGTTAACTTATAGCAACTATAAATTTCTGTGTTAAATTTACCTGGACCAGGTTGTGGGTAGTTGGCTGGTGGCACAGGAGTTGTGCAAATATCACCTCTCCCTTGAATGGGTTCATTTCCTGACAAAATGTAAAGAATATGTAATGAAAGGTATAATGTTAAAGTGGCAAAATTACTTTGCAATTTACAAGACCAACCTAGCTATCTACAGGACTGGAATAAATTTGCTTTACATCCTACAGAGAATGGCAATACTAATTAAAACTTTAATGTGGGTCCACTGGAATCCTGTGCCAGTGGCCTGGTCACTGTACCATCATTATTAATATTGTATAAGTAATAATATATATAAATCTCATGGGTTTTCCAAAACAACATTTAGAGTGATCACTCTTAGCCACATATGTACACTGAAATCTGTGTATAAAATAAACCTAAGTACCAAAAGTTTCCTGATTAACAATGTGTCCTGATGCCCAGATCAGTTTCTATGCAAAGACATCACATATCCCAATATGCGTGTGTCCTCTGACTCATTTTTTCAAGTGTCCTGATTACAACAGGATCCACTGAATGCATGTATGCAGTATGCACAGTAAAATATGTCCTTTGTGCCAGTAAATCAAAGAAAAAAAACAGTTTAATCGAATTGCTAAAAAACTATACATTAAAATGGCTTGGTGATCTCTGTGCTGTGTGTTACGCATGTATAGTGATTCCAATATAACACAAGTACTTGGAAGTTCACCTGTACTAGATGCATGGTATAGGCAACCAGCAGACTGAACAGGGTTGTTAGAAATATACTAAATGAATGTATATAGCAATAGACAATCCATACAGAAACAGTTATGTAGATCATGATCATGTTATTGCAGTATTGCGGTGCAATTGAACTGTTACAATGCAGAATTGCATATATGTGTATATAACATGCTGAATGTATAGTCAATGCAGTTGTAGGTATTGTGCATGTCACATTGTGTATACAATTGTGAAATACTATAATAGCTATAATTATTATACTATAAGATCAATGTATGCATTGAATTACACAATATGATTTGTCATGAATCAATTTCAATTGAATGTACTATTGAGTTGCAGCGATTTGACAGATTTATTGCTATAGTAGAGTAGTTTGGAGCTAGTGCTACATACGTAGCTACACATAATATTATACTGAAAAGAAAAACAGGTAGTGTAGTCATAAAATGAGGTAAATGACTAGAAGGAAAATATACATTGCAATTCTTGACTATATAGAAAATTTTATTTAGGGGTGCCCTATGTCCTCTGTTGAAAAATAAGTTTTCATAATTAGTTAATACTTGGGGAAAGCTGTGATACAGATTTTAATTTTGGCATTTTTCAACCTGTATAGCTTCTGGGGGTTGTACCTCCATACCTCCCCCTCACCCCCCGTTAAAAGTCTAGTCATACAGCAGCATTCATAGCTACTTAGCCCCCCATATGTTAGGTCTAGAACTGCCAGTGGTCTTCACAATTACAGGCTGGGCAGACACCAATTACATGTATGTCTTGATTGTTTAGCTATATAATTATATATATAGTCTAGCTAATGTGTGATCCCACTGTAGAGTATATTTAAGCCATTCATATAACAATGAGATAAATAGCCAATACTGAGAGATCGATATAATAATTATATTATATAGCTATATAAGGAAATCTTCCAAATCTTGCAAGGTCGCTTATGATTATGATTACTGAAAACACAGTTACAAACTGATATGTTCAGGTAAAAAAGCTTATAATCTTGCAACATTTGTGCAAGCGAAAGACCTTTAATTTTCCTTACTCATCTGTAAGAATTGCTTATAGCTATATATTTGTGCAAGAATTTGGTGCAAGATTAGCTAAATTCTTGCAAGTTTTTTTATTTATTTTATTTATTTTTTACCTGGGAGCTAATATAGCTAGTGTCACTTATATAGTTAAGCCCCTGCAGCCGGTCCTATCAACGGTGAATATATCTTCGCTCCCAATGGTTTTACACTGGAACAAGCACGATTTCATGTTGTAAACATGTTTTCGTACCCGAATCATCCATACTACGTACGAAAATGTATTAATGCTCGGCATGCGTAGCTCACCTATACATGCTCCAAATCGCTTAAAAAACATTTCCGTTTGAGCAGCTGGCCCATCCGGCACCGCCCATGTACCAAAAGAGGGCTCAGGTGAACGCGAACAGACTATAGCTAGATTGTAACTTTATATTAGCTAACTTCTATCCTAAACTTTAAGAATGAACTTGAGAGGATTTTTTTTTTGTAGTGGTTGCTGAACTGAAAGTTTTTTTTATTTTCGCGTCAGAGTCTAGTCGTTTCCCCGAGCATTCGACTTTAGGGGACGCGAAAAGTAGTAGCATTAGCGTAAGGGTTAGGCTCGGGTTCAGCTTTGGTTTCTTCTTCACCTTTGGGTTACTGTATTATAGTGTACAGTATATAGTGAGACTATTATTATTATTATTATTGTTTACTGAGCAGTCAGCCCTGCTGGTGTGCTCAGGAATCACATAAACACAGTACAATAATATGATTGGAGTCTAGTCGTAAATAGATCAGTATCTGCAATTTCAATTGTATCAGTTGGTAGTATATGTTCCAGTCGTTGAGAAATAGCTGTTTTGGTATGCCGTGGTGGATGAGGTAGGTAAGATATAGTGAAGATGGTGGTATTGTCTTGTTGACTACTATTTATAAGGTAGAAAAGTAGGGATAGCAGGTAGCCAGCAGCGGTATCACAGTGGTAAGCCCACTGCCTACAGTTCCAATAGTCCAGGGTTCAAGCCCAGGTTGAGCTTTGTGGTATTGTTTTTCGTTTAGTGACCCTTTCTTGTCTACGTTATACGGCTGTCAGTTCAATAGCGAGTCTGGCTTATTGAACTGACTTTCGGTTCAGTAACCACTGCCCTTTTTTTGATAACAGAGTAGCTAACAATAGCTACATAGCTACATAAACTATGCAAAAGTGTGTTCTCTTGATTGCTATAAGTGCTAACATGCTAATTATCAATATGTATTCTGAACAGTATTACACATATGACTGAAAACATTAACCTGCACGAGAACAGTAAGACATGCATATCACTGAGCTTATCACATTGATTCTCTCTACTGGAATTCTTATTTATTGTGTTTTGGTAAACAGTATCTCGCCCGTGTAAAAACCATGTTAGTACTACAGTAGTTACTATCCACTCTACTATACTTATTCATACCCATATTATGTGTATGAATCGAAGCTTCCAAATTGCATGTAGCTACATTACTAATGCATGCATTGATGAACCGGACGCATAGCTACAGTATTAACACATGCCATTACCTTCAGTTGTAGGCATTGCCACATTCTGATAAATAGTGTCTGTTTGAGCATCACTCATACTTGTATTGAGATCAGAAATTTATCACTTCACAGATAAGTTGTGGTCATGAACAGAAACCGTGCAGTTATAAACCTACAACTACAAAAGCTTTAGAAAGAATTGTCATATTCACACTGACAAAGGCAAACAACAATGGAAGAGAGAAAGCACAGTGTTCAATCGGTTTCAATGTTGATACACATGCATGAAAACACATGCACGCATGCACCAGCTATTAGTTATAACACCAAGTTGATTCTTGGATAATCTGACTCCAGTTTAACTGTCATTAAGTTTGGTTTCAGCAAAACATGTTCTCAGATCCTCGTATATCAAGACACACGGTAGTGTGTCGTGCGGCCCAAGAATCCGGCGCGCCGCACCGTGAGTGTATTGACAGGAAGAAAGAAAACGTCATTTTCACACCTTTGTATCTCAGTGATCCCTCATCCGATTGGAACCAAATTTGCTACAGAGTTGTCAGCCAGCTAGGGAAGTCCACATTCCAAATTTGAAGGAAATCGCTCAAGCCATTTCCGAGATACGAGCTGCCAAAGGTTCGATTTTTTTCTTCGTTTTTTTTTCTTTTTTTTCTTCGTGTTTTCGCACACTTGCAAAAATTGCTATAAAACGAAAAGGCGTACTCCGATCGCCTTGACGTTTTGCACACAGAAAGGGAGTCCAAAGGCGAATCCTAGCATCAAATTTGGTGCAAATCCGATGAATGGTTCAGGAGTTATGACCGATTATTCGCGTGAAACAAGATAGATTTGTTGTCACGCCTACAGGGTAAACTGCTTCATAGAATGAGTTGAAAATTGCTATGTAGATGGAGTAACCATCGTAGGAGTGCCTTTTGGTGGTTTGAAAGGAATCGAGATAACGACCATGGAGATATGACACAAACCCCAACCTGTGTCACAATTACGCGATCGATTTTTAGGAATAAAAAGTATTAGTTTTTACGCCTACTAGGCAAACCGCTTAGAGCAATGAGCTGAAAATCGGTGTATAGCTGGAATAATCTTCATAGAAAGTCCTTGCAGTAGTATAGAAGAATTGGATTACAAACCACTGAGTTATGATTCGAAAGCCAACTCCGTGTAGCAAAAGCGAGATCGCGATACTCTAATAGAACAGTCACCCTAATAGAGCATTTGGCTAATTTAATTACTCCATTATAGAATTCTATTACATTACAAGTTATTCTGTAGGGAGTTCAGCTGCAAACAGTTAATCTTATAGACAGTTCAGCAAGAAACAAGTCACCCTGTGGAGAGTAATAAGCTACAAATATATCACTGTAGAGATTCAGAACATTACAAGTCACACTGAAGAGAGTTCAGCTATAAACAAGTCATGCACCCTGTAGAGAGTTCAGCTACAATTAAGTTACTCTCTAGAGAATTCAGCTACACACGAGTCACTGTGAAGAGAGTTCAGCTACAAACAAATTACCCTGTAGAGCGATCAGCTACAAACAAAACACTTTGCAGAGAGTTCAGCTACAAACAAATCAACTTTTAGAGCGATCAGCAACAAACAAATCAACTTGTAGAGAGATCAGCTACACAAAAATCAAGTTGTAGAGAGATCAGCTACAAACAAATCGCCCTGTAGAGAGATCAGATAGAAACTAGACACAATGTAAGGAGTTCAACTACAAGCAAATCACCCTGTAGAGCAATCAGCTAGAAACAAATCACCCTAAAGAGAGATCAGCTAGAAACAAATCACCCTGTAGAGAGATCAGCTACAAACAAATCACCCTGAAGAGAGGTCAGCTACAAACACATCAACCTGTAGAGAGATAAGCTAGAAACAAATCACCCTGTAGAGAGTTCAGCTACAAAAAAATCACCCTGTAGAGAGATCAGCTACAAACAAATCACCTTGTAGAGAGATCAGCTACAAACAAATCACCCTGTAGAGAGATCAGCTAGAAACTAGACACAATGTAAGGAGTTCAGCTGCAAGCAAATCACCCTGTAGAGAGTTCAACTAAAACAAATCAACCTGCAGAGAGGTCAGCTACAAACAAATCAACCTGTACAGAGATAAGCTAGAAACAAATCACCTTGTAGAGAGTTCAGCTACAAAAAAAATCACCCTGTAGAGACATCAGCTAGAAACTAGACACAATATAAGGAGTTCAGCTACAAGCAAATCACCCTGTAGAAGAGAGTTCAGCTAAAACAAATCAACCTGCAGAGATCAGCTACAAACAAATCACCTTATAGAGAGTTCAGCTACAAACAAATTACCTTTTAGAGAGATCAGCTAGAAACAATTCACCCTGTAGAGAGGTCAGCTACAAACAAATAAGACTGTAGAAAGATCAGCTAGAATAATTCACCTTGTAGAGATTTCAGCTACAAAGAAACCACCATATAGAGAGTTCAGCTGCAAACAAGTCACCCTTTAGAAAATTCAGCTACAAGCAAATCACCCAGTAGAAAGATCAGCTAGAAGAAGTTACCTTGTAGAGAGTTCAGCTACAAAGAAACCATTCTGTAAAGAGCTCAGCTACAAACAAATCACCTGTACAGAATTCAACTAAAAACAAATCACCATGTAGAGAGATCAGCTAGAAGAAGTTACCTTGCAGACAGTTTAGCACAAATATTTCACCCTGTACAGAGATCAGTTAGAAGAAGTTTCCTTGTAGAAAGTTCAGCTACAAACAAATCACCCTGTAGAAAGATCAGCTAGAAAAATTCACCTTGTAGAGATTTCAGCTACAAAGAAATCACCATTTAGAGAGTTCAGCTGCAAACAAGTCACCCTGTAGAAAATTCAGCTACAAACAAATTACCCTGTAGAAAGATCAAATAGAAGAATTCATCTTGTAGAGATTTCAGCTACAAAGAAATCACCGTGTAGAGAGTTCAGCTGCAAACAAGTCACCCAAGATGCTATTTTAATAGCGACAATTCAGGTGAATTTGGTGCCGCTTGGTCTTGGCACAAAATTCACCTGAATTGTCGCTATTAAAATTTTTACCATTAACCTACCATCACAGCCATTTCTTGGCCGCCACCTTGGATTTCACATCTTTTTTCACCACGGCCTTTTTTGGGGCCACACCTTTTTTTACAGCTTGGCTGTTTTTGATTAGATACCAAGCTACAGGAGGCTACAAAAATATATACTTTTACATATATATGACATACCTAGTCTTCTTATATGTTTCATATTAAAATTTGATGATGCATAATAATAATAATTATGCATACACAGCAGTATGCCATAAAAAACAACAACTAAACTTTGTAACTAGTTATTTTTATATTTAAACAATAAAAATGCATAGTGAAACGAGAGATGAATGATAGTATTACAGCACAACATGCCAATGTGGGGATTTTCTTACAGAGCTATGCTGAAATACCATCATTTATAAGTATATGTCTCTTGTTTCATTGCTTTTTGTCACTTAGATCTGATATATCCCTACTTCATTTTTAAATTTCCAGTTGTTAAATAATATCAGTATTATTAATTTTATGGAATTTTTATTATGTCACGATCTAACAAAACGAATTCTTGTGGTGGCATTGTATGGCTTTGTGTCATATGACTTCCCATTCTATTGTTGCTGCTAACTTCTGATTGAATTTGTGGGAGAATGTGTTTACATATTTCCATAGTGCACAGGGGAAGTTAGTGTCTAATTGAGGAAGTGAGAAAATTGAGGAAGTTAATTATTAGTGTGAAGAAGTTGCGCACCAGATATCCAGTGTTACATGTTCCCCACAATGTGGGCTATAATTACTCTACACTTTGCATGTCAGTGCTGTTTAAAATTGGAACAATGGGAATAGCATCTTAAACTGCATTAAGCTATGTTTTTATGACTATTGCTAGGATATTCATGTGTACATGTCTTAGTAAGAATTGCCAATTTGCCATGCAGTATTATAAGAAGTGACTAGCTTTCTGCTACTGGCAAATACTAAAGGTTGCCATTTGCATCACTGACAAGTTCATAATTATGTCAGTTTTTAAACACCTATTGTAACTATGATGTACCCATGGCTACTGGTATGGTTTAATCAGTGGTTTCAAGTTAAAATGCTTAACAAGGTTTCACTTATATACACAGGTTGCTACAAGTGATACACAATATTGAAAATAATTTAGGTGATGTAAAAGGATGTGTGCACTGAGTTCATGTATGAGGTAACATCTAGTAAGGTTTCTGTTTATTATCGTGTCTGGCTTCTGTTGCCATGTTGCTGGTGCTGCTGCATATGCAGCATATTCATTACATGTTACCTCTATACTGTACATTCCACACTGTAGCTAAAAGGAGCTAAATTCACCAAAACAAGCAAGTTTCAGTCTTCACAGGTGCACGGCAATACTTGTAGGGAAAGGTTGCCAGTTATAAGACTGTTTGCAGGTTAGTTCTGGTTGAAATGTGGGTTTGTGTACTGGGTATGATGTAATAACATGTCATTTATGAGGTGGAAATGATGTCATCATCTTAACATAACTTTCTATAAAAGCTGGCGCTAAAGCAGGTAATGTATCATTATTGGTGTACAAGTGTTTTACAACTGGAGAATGGCAAAAGCTCTTCCTGTACTGCTACTTTCATCTGTAGTGGTAGCAAGTTGTATTGCAGTAAGTCTATTATACTAACTCTCCTAGTAGCATTTACATTGTACTATATGTAATAACTATACTCTTCACAGATTGTTACTGCACAACGAGGATGTGAAACCTGCAGCTACAATTTTTTTAAGGGACGACGTGGAATTCCAGGACAGAAGGTCTCAACTTTAAATTACTAACAAACACATTATCATATACTGATATTTGTGCATAGGGCCACAAGGGCTCTGCTGGTTTTCCGGGATTCACTGGCCCTCAAGGACCAAAAGGACCAAAAGGATTTACTGGGCCAAAAGGATACAGAGGAAAAGACGGTGCTACCGGCGCACCTGGAGATCCTGGAAGCTGCTTCTCTGCTCTTGGTGTTCCAGGTAGTGGAATTAAAGGGGACCAGGGCGAAAAGGGAGTCAAGGTAAAGTATTATAGGCAATTATGTCAACTCTACATGCTACTCTCTGAAATAGGGACAAATGGGACCTACTGGAGCAGTTGGACCACGAGGACCAAAGGGAATAAAGGTTAGCATATCTTATCTGTGGTGACTGCATGGTAATGTCCATTATGATGCTTTTTACATTCTTTAGGGAACATGTTGTGCCAGTCCAGTCAAGGGTTCAAAGGTAAGCTTCAATTCTATAGTTTATAATTTAGTTACATACAACAATAACATACCTATAACGTCATAGGGTGTCCAAGGTCCTGCTGGAACCCCAGGTCAACCTGGAACAAGAGGAACAACTGTAAGTACTGTATTTATACCAAAACATATGTACTGTAGCATATGACATTATAAAGTGTTGCATGATAATATAGAGCACCTTATTTTTTCTAATTATGCACCTGAGTAACACCGTATCATTCTATATACAATTTACCCGCTACTAACACTACTAAAACACTTTAATATATGGACGTGGAACTGAAGATTAATTTATTGTAGTTACAAGTGCACACTGCATTCTAAGACCTAAGAATTTGATGCATAACATTGGCCTTCCCAAATTTGCAAACTCTGTACAAGTTATACTAGAATTAGTTATATATGTTTATCATATTGCAGCAGCAGAATTTTCTGTGACAGTAATTTTACAAGTTTAATACTGATATAAGCAAGCACACAATGCTGTGTCTACAGTCTAAATTGTGTATAATTATATTCGATTCCACAGCTTACAGTACGTACTTATATAAATTCAAATTATAAAATTAACTACTATCTATGATTGTGGCCTTTCACCTTCGCAGGGCCTAAAAGGATATAAGGGACGAAAGGGAAACACTGTTGGATTAAGAGGGGTAAGTATACCAGCTACGTAATGCATGACTATTTAAATTATCACTCATCAATTACATTTCAGCAAGAATATTTTGTGAGGTTGCATATCAAGGAACTGCAAAATCAGGTATGTTTGTAATACATCAATGGTCTATACACACTGTTGAGTAATAATTCTCTGTTAACAGATTGAGGAATGTTGCAGGAGTCAAGGTATATGATGAAAATAAACTGCATTTTTGCCAACAAGTAATAATTTACTTTTATACACAGATGGCACAAAAAGAAAACGACAGGAACCTGTAAGTACTTTGTTAGTTATCACAATTGCAGAACTTTATACTGTAATCTAAAATTTTGGGTTTCGCTAATTAAGATTTAAAGCATTTTGCAAAATAAATTCCAGCCAACCTCTAAATTATTACGGGAAGCTTTTATCCATGTACAAGAGTGCCATTAACTGTGTACAGCAAGTCATTTACACATTTACACGCACTATTCGCACTGATCCAGTTTTTCAAGCAATACTTTGCAGAATTAGAATGGTGAAGACACTTTAGTCTAACTGTCACATAAGCATTACAATTCAACTAATTTTCTAGTCAAATTATTTAAGATTTTGCACAATGCATTTGTGACCATATCTGCAAAAAGGTACACATTTTAGTCCAAGCATGCAAGGAAAATGTTGCAATTGTTGACTCCTTCACTAATCAAGTTTCTCAAAATGTATAACCAAGTTCAGTAGTTACTGATCATGAAAAGATTTGGACACTGATCACAGTATTAAAGTTCAAAAACTGGATAGAATTTTTGTGTATGGAAGATATACAGTAAACTCACATTTTATGGGACATGTTCAGGGATCAAGGTGATTATACATTACCCAATGTCACATGTGTGCACTATAGAAACTTATACCTTCAGAGCCAGGTATACCAGGCCCTGTACCTGGCCCTCCTGGCATTCCTGATAAACCAGGACCAATCAGACCTCCATCAACAGTAAGATGAATGTACCTAATACTGTGATTTCTAAGGCTGCTTGTTTTCTAGTTTTTACCAGGTCCCAGTGGTGATGTAGGTTTTCCTGGACAGAAAGTATGTTCCTATTAAATTTTAGAAAAAAGTTCATGATTATGCTGTGTATTAATCACTAGGGACAAAAAGGACGGCGTGGCTCAACTGGTTCTCCTGGAGCTACTGGAGCTACCGGATCGAAAGGAAACATTGGAAGTCGAGGAGACATTGGCTTCACTGGTGCAAAGGGATTAACTGGACCATCTGGTACCATTAGGGATTGCTCCCCTTGTAGTAAAAATATAGGAATGAAAGGTGCCAATGGAGCACCAGGGGATTATGGAATACCAGGAGCAACAGGGACAATTGGACCTAAAGGATTTCCAGGAAGATCAGGATTATGCTTAAAAGGAGACGTTGGTCATCCTGGATTGACTGGTGAAGATGGAGATGCTGGTAGGAAAGGTTATAATGGTGCAAGAGGACAAATTGGTGAAACAGGGGATAGTAAACCAATTTCATCACTGTCATTAATTTACAAACTACAACAAACCATTGGCATTGTAAGGAGGAGGCTTTCTGAGTGCTGCAGTCCATCTAGACTAGGGAGGGATTTGGATAGGATGATTAGGCAGACCTTACCAGCATTTTGTAAAGTTCCATTTCAATTACCAGATGGTAAAACTGGCCCTCAACGCAGACAGACATCACGTTGTCGCTATGTTAGAGGACCACCTGGCTCACCCGGCTTTCCAGGGTCTAAAGGTGATGCAGGAGACCATGGTTTTACTGGGCCAACAGGGCCAACAGGATCACAAGGGTCCACTGGAAATAGAGGAAGCATAGGACAGCAAGGACCCACAGGGCTTAAAGGAAATCAAGGAAGAAGCTACTTTCAAACTTGCTTGCCAAGAGGAGAGCCTGGTAGCACAGGAGAAAAAGGACAGATAGGTGATCCAGGACTCATTGGATTCCAGGGAAGACGTGGACCAAGAGGAGATGACTGTCCACGTTCTGTTGGACTTCCAGGGGACACTGGGGATGCTGGAACACCTGGGGTAAATGGAGCAAAGGGACAGAAAGGCACACAAGGTGAAAAAGGACAAAAAGGAGAAATTGCTTTAGGTGACATTACTGAAGAGTCATATGAAAGATATCTAAACATGATACAAGAAATTATTAAGAAAATTGAAACTGGAGGATGTTGTAGTTCAGCAACGTGTACACACAATGGTGTACAATACCAACATGGTGAACAGATCAAACCAAATTGCACCACAAAGTGTACTTGCCAAAATGGAGAATGGTCTTGTTCCAAAACAGAATGTTTCAGTGGAGCAACTTGTTCTGCCTCTGGTGATCCACATTACACTACATTTGATGGTACACGACATCACTTCCAAGGTATTTGTGAATATGTACTAGCAAAGGATTGCACGAGAAACAGATTTACAATCAAAACTGTTAACACTCCTTGTGGAAGGACTGCTGCATGTGTCACTGAAGCAACAATTGTAGTGCATAATCTTTTTCTGAATATTGGACTGAAACGTGGTTCAGGAGGAGGACAACTGTTTGTCAATGGTAGACATTATCCTAATAATGGAAATGGGTTTGTTCTGTCAATTGGTGAAGTAGAAATTATACGCAGCAGTACTTCAATTGTAATATTGCTGACCACTACTGGTGTGGTTGTGACCTGGACAGGAACATCCTACATTAGTGTAAAGGTATCTGAAGATTTAAAGCATCAAGTTTGTGGCCTTTGTGGTACCTACAATGACAATTCTACCGATGATTTTCAAACACGTGGTGGTGTAGTTGTAAGCAATACTAATGAATTTGGATTTAGTTGGTTACTTGATAGATATACTGTGAGCAATTGCACATGTCCACCACCTGACCTATGTTCAGCCACAATCCAACAACAGGGAGCTGCTCGTTGTAACATTTTGAAAGGAATGTACTTCTCAGCTTGTAACAATGTTGTAGATCCTGCTCCATACATTGATGACTGTATATTTGACTACTGTAGATGTCCCAGTAGCCAACATGAAGAATGTTATTGTGACAATCTTGAGAATTATGCCAAACAATGTGCAGAGAAAGGAATTGTGTTGAACAAGTGGAAGAGTCTTTATTGTCGTAAGTATAGATAATTATATAGACATGGCATTGGGCCATCGGCTCAATAATGTGATTACTATGATACTTCCCATAGCTGTGACTTGCCCTAATGGAATGATTTACCAGGAATGTGGAACAGCTTGTCCTGAGACTTGTGTAAACTATGCAGACCCACCAGTTTGTATTGAACATTGTGTAGAAGGCTGCTTCTGTCCACCTGGTCAAGTGTTACTACGTAACTCCATTTGTGTTGATGTGGAAGCTTGCCCACGTATGTTTGAATATCATGAATATTCTACATACTGATCAGTATGAAAATTATTTACAGGATTCTCTTGCAATAGAATGCCAAACTTGCAAATTCTTGGACCAGGTTAGCAATACAGTAAAAAATTTATTACTTCTAAATTTATTATATATTTAAGGTCTTTCAGTGGGTGGACCACCTTCAGATGTGATAATAGATGTGGGAAAATGTCGTGAAAACCACTGTCAAGGAAGTTGTCTTCCCACTAAGACAAGAAAAGAAACTGTCCGCCTTTCTTCTGGATCAAAAGAAGTAGAAATAATTGAGTCTTGTCAGTGTCTGTCAAATGAAGGTTCATCATGTGCAGTAGCCAAGAAAGAAGTGACCTATTTTGCTAACACCTCTAGTGAAATAACAATAGGTGCTAATCAGTGTGTGGGATCTTGTGGAGGTATGGTATGAAAATACAAAGAACATGCAGTGTTGGGAGTAATGCATTATGTAATGTGTTACATAATATTATTACTTTTGTGGTAACTAAGTAAAAATATAACGAAATACGCTATAAAAACAGGTAATATAACTCAAGTTACTATATTTACAAATGTAACGCATTACCTAAGTGATATAGTTACTGTGATGAATCTAATATTACATAATATCATTACTACAAGTAACGAAGTTACTAGTAATCCACTGAATAATGCCTAGCCACAACGAAGTACTGTAATGAAGCCTATTGAATGAAGCTTGTTCACCAGCTTCGTACTTATAACCAAGATTTGCACATTGTCCAACATTGCAATCATGTCACGTGATAAGGTGGTAGTTTCACATGTGACAGCTTAAGGCTATGGACACAAAGTAATATAATATGTAATATTATTATTTTCATGGGTAATATGTAACTGTAACTAAATAGTTCAGTTGCAAGTAATATGTAACTAGTTATAAAGTAACTGTCCCAACACTGACAACATGTATATATTTGTACAATATGAATTGAAGGAGCTTTATTGATGACATTAATTTACTGTATTCCCCAAACAGTTCATAGGATAAACTGTATTCCAACAAAAGAGAAAACTGTTGCAGTTGATAATGGTGAAAATGGCATAGTTGTGGCTACAGTAATTGAGAAATGCCAATGTTATTTGGAGTGCTACAGAAAGAGTTACTATGAGAAATATCGAGAGGTTGCTAGCAGAGAAGAAGTGGTAAGGATTATTCATACACAAGCAAATATTAACTATATAGTTGCTTTATCATACGATTTAACCTTCATAATCAACTTGGTAGGAAATAGATGTAGGAGTGTGTGAAGCCCATGAAGGATTTTGTCGACCACTGAAGACACATCAGTACAATGGACCAAGTTTGGAGAAGGATGGAAAGCCTTATAGCCTCTTGATCATTGACAGCTGTGGAACAATATTTCCTCAGTATGTTTTTAAGCGGCGTCACCCAGACAGGTGATAATACATTACAGAATTGTCAAGTGATATATAGTAGTACAAGATATATTTGTGACTGAATTTGTGGGAAGGTAAAATTTTGGCCAATTTTTTGAACTTTGAAACTTCATAACTTTTTATCATTGCATGTAACTGCCTGGAATTTTTCATGAGTGAAGATATAGTATCTGGCAACAAAAATCAGCTTAACCAATATATGGAGTCAACTGTTATAACTCATGAAAATGTGTGGAAAGGCTTATAAAAAAAGGAAAATGCTTATAATTAACACAGCAGTTCACTACCAGCAGTGACAAGTTCAGTTTGTTTGTTATGGCATTACTTGGACATTTTTGAATAATTATTTGCTGGAAATTAATGTGCATGCAGATTGTTCTCAATAGCTACAAAGTAGCAAAACAAAGTAGCAAATTTAACATTTCAAATGTGTGCATTTATTGGTTCTATCAAGAATTAAAGTTTTGTAGGTCCCATCCAGTATAATTTTATGAACTCTTACCTACTTGGGTGCTACATGTATTATTCATATCTAAATTCCATTTAGTACACATAGCTAATACTGTGCAACATACTGTTTAAACACAAAGTGTCATCTTTGTGAAAATACCAATATATTTATGTAAGATACATAGCCAATAGAAGCTCTTAAGGAGTGGTGTCAATGACTGAAATGTATGTGCCAATTTTTGTGGCATATTCAAAACAGTCTCATGTCCTATTGTCATTATTGTAACCAGCAATTTATCAATGTATAGTTGAAACATATATATGTAAATATTGTATTGTATTATAATCTAATCAAAAACAGCAAACTGTTTTTGATTAGATATTATGCTGTCTTTTGTCTATCGTTTTTAATATTTCTACAGGGAAAGTGAAGAAGATGATGAATAAGTGACACTTTTATGTAATATTTTGAAGTTGATTTTGTAACTTATACATGAAATTAGTATAATTTTATATTGGCTGGTAAATGTCACATCTCCATCATGCTATATAAGGAGATCAGTCTCAAAACACGCTATTGGTTTTCATGTTATAACTCACTGATATTAAACAGATTTCCATTACATAACTCAAGATTGTACCTTTTGCCTATTTTATTTGATTATTATGAATTGTGGTACACCATATATATTGATAGTGCACGCATTTTCTGAGAATTTCTAATAAAATTCACATTATAAGAATGTTCTAGAATTTCCATTGACAGATCAGGTATAAGCTAGCTAAAAATGAAGTTGCAGTGCGATAAAGGATTTTGCTGGGATATAATAGGTGTTGCAAAAGTAGGGATTTTGTTGCTTGTGTACAATGTATGCATGTGGTCTCTTTCATTCAATCTATACTTGTAACAATAACAATGTGAAGCTGATATTAAAATGACATGGCTGCTTGTCATATTATTGTTGTTGTTTCAAATAGTAAAGCTTGTTCCTTAGCAGGCCATGCACACTGAGACTTTATCATGATGTTAAAGAATAAAATAATCAGCGTGTTATTTTACAATCTCAACTTGTTTTAACATGTGCAGAGCAAATACCTTACAACACTCATGCATGCATTATTATTAATAATTTGAAATCAATCATCACACAGATTTACTGAAACAGTATTATAGTTTTGCTAATTTATGCCATCAACTCATGAAGTGTTTATGATTTATAAATGGTGATTGTATAGGTATATTGTGTCAACAAAATGTAAAATTGCTTAGAATAGAAATACTCAGAACTGCACAATTTCTTATGCAACCCATCATGTACTGTTACCATGATACTGTGTTAATTGTACATGCATACTTAATTGTCTATTGTATACAACAGTCAATTTACAACAGGTGTACTATAAAATCATTCACCACTAATGGTATATTTATAATATATGTACATATATAGTATACCACATGCATGGGTCAACAATTATTTGTATGCAGGTACAGTGTAGGTAAGTAGCTTGCACATGACGAATCTCATTGCAACACCTGTCCATGGTTGACATTGACTGTTTATAATAAGCTAATACCACACTATATATAGTTCTATATGAAGTGCTACTGCCTTTCATCATATGCAAGCTACTTATACGTACCTACTTACAAATAATTGTTGACCTATGCATGTGGTGTATTATGTACATACATTATACAGTTGACTGTCTAAACTAATTCTACATTATACAGTATATACATATATGAAGTGCTGTATAATATATAGTGAACTACATGCATAAGTCAACAGTTATTTGTATGTAGGTACTGTAGCTATAGCTTGCACATGATGAATCTCATTACAATGCCATGGTTGACATTGAAGGCAGTTAATTGCCTATACTAATACCACATCAAGAACTAGAACTACCAGGTAAATTACCAACTGTAATCACCTTATTAGGATATGTGACTATGTAGACTATTAATGGTTGATACAATGGAGCATTTCTTTTTGGGAAGCCCAGAAGGGTATAAAAAACAGTATATCTGTTAGGCACTTTCATCAATTCACAGTCAATTATTATAGTAGTGAACTAGAGTTAATCAGTGTTGGCTAGTCTACAATGACTACTATTATAACACTGGTAGTTCTAGTTAGTCTAGGAAAAGTGTTAGTTGATGGACAATGTCAAACAAATGGTGGACCTATTGACAACTGTTGCTCTCTTGCCTACAATAACAACAACTACAATGTAAAGAGTTCACTATTGGTAACTTTTGTGAAGTTAATCACTCCAATACTAGAGTATACTGTGACACTACCTCAGGAGGAGGAGGGTGGACTATCATTGAAAGGAGAAAAGATAGGAGTGTTGATATTTTTCAACAGAGATTGGGTATAATATGAAGATGGATTTGGTAGCCTTGATGGAGAATTTTGGCTTGGATTAAAATCTATCAATTGTCTGACAAATCATACAAAATTGGGAGCTACGAATAGACTATCAGTTATCCAATGGAACAAGATCTTATCTTCACTACAAACACTTTGCAGTTGTTAAAGCAGCTGAAGACAAGTATCGACTGATCATATCAGAATTTGTTAGTGTTGGACTGACTAATCCATTTGTTCATAATTCCCATCATGATGGATTGAACCGTATGGCTTTTACTTCATGTGATCGTGACAATGACTTTTCATCTAAAAATTGTGCCAGTTTTAATGGTGGGTGGTGGTATTGAATGTGTGGTGTAGCAAAGTTCCATAACTACTACAATGTTGAGCAAACAATACATGATGAGTGGCATGCATTGCCATTTATGGAAATTAAAATAAGGCCACTGAACTGTAGCAGTCACTAAACTGATTCTCTGTGTGTGCTGTATGAAATACCATTTATTATGTCGATTGATATTTAATGATCGTAGCAATAATTTTAACACATTTTGCTTGTATAATATTTTTGATTGCTAATTAGGCCTATATATAATGCAACAAGCATTAACATTGCAGATCTCACTTGTACATCAAGTAGCTCTGTAGTACTGTATTCACATTATATCACATACACTGTTAAAAATGGGTTCTTCCATGAACACCCCTCAGGGTGTTATAAATGCCGTTACAATCAAGACCCTCAGTGGGTATTTCATTTACACCCTTTAATGGTGTGAATAAAATACCCATGGGTGTTTCATGGTTTTTAAAAGAAATGAATTATATACAACAGTTTCACCTATGGTGCAATAGGACCTGCCTATATCAAGCATGAACATGCATGTCTGTATATGGCATTATAACTCTACATTAATAGCTAACATTGTAACACATACATAACACACTTACTTGAAATGTTTTCTTACTCTACGTATGGTTTTCAATTTGTATTTAAAACCTAACCACCAAGCATCACTTTTATTGTGGGTTTTAGATAGTTACTTATTTACAAAATTTGTCATGTAAAACTGCAATAAGTGCCATAAGGTAAGAAAACTTCACTTTTACTTAGTATTTACTGTCATGTCACATATTCTCACAACAATTATCACCTGGGATGTAACCTAACACCGCATTTGTGCTTCCATGAACACCCATTTTACTAAACACCTCAGAAGCATACAATAATACACCCTAAAGGTGTGAGAGTATATAGGACTCCGTGTACTGGAACACCCCATTTTTAACAGTGTAATTGTTCTATGAATTACTATGTATTTATTGATAATTGTGTTATTAAACAAATAAAATTACTGAATTTACAAGTGTGGATAGCTATAGTTACTAAAGGACCACTAGACATTTTGTATTTACATAAGCAATATCAGTAACATAGTTGTAGTTTTCAACGAGAGTTTTTAACATTATCATGTACATACAGTAGGTACAGATGTGGGATCTGGTGGAGCTGGGAATCCAGCTGCAGGACTGTACATTTACATAATTGTTATTTTGATCTAAATGTACAGTACTTTAAAGTTTATAAAATTTTTAATTATGTCAGCTCCTGATGTTTATTATCAAAAGGAATCATCATAACCTAAGAATGACACAGGAGCAGATCCAAAAGAGGGGGGCACATTGTTGATAAGTTGAAGAGCAAAAAAATAAAGGCCATAACAATAAAAGCTATCCTTTACCAAATATATATTATATCACGTTTGTAAAATGAAATCCTATTTATAGCTTTACACTACCCCATGAACACTGTGACTGCTTTATTAGAGCGGTTGACACTATATTAGAGTATCTCAATCTTGTATGAAAAGAATGGGGGGGGGGGCACATTCATCCCCCCCCCTCCCCATCCACCACTGTGACGTTGGAGATAATGCTTACAATTTGGTGCTATGCACATTCTTGGATCTTTAAAAGGTACAAGATGGCTGATAATTATTGTATGAAATTGTAGGAACAAACCAATGTGAATTGGGATTAACTGCACTCCTATATAATTATGTGATGTACTATTGGCATAATTCATATGCATAACTTGACTGTAACAAATAGTGAGCCATATACAGTAATCCATGTGTGAGCCTATACATGGTTCTTATATATCAGTGTCTCTTGGTATGCATTCAAGTGCAAGTGCATAAATACAAAATTGTATAAATTTAATTACCTCCATTCAATGTTTTTACTTTCATTCACAAGATTAACATCAAGGGTGGCCATGCATGGATCTCAGATTTTACAAGGGGTGTGTGTGTGCTAATTAAGCTAGAGGAATCTATAAGGGACTAAGAAAAGTTGATAGCTACAACTAGTAGCTAGAGCTAGTATAATTTGTGATTTCTCTAGGGGCATGTCCTTGACAGGAATTTCTACTAATTTAACTTTGCAAGTTTGAATTTGTAATAATTTTTCCTAAATTTCATTATAAACAAAAACATTACATGTGAGTTACCTTAACTAAGTGAAATCCTGCATTATTCTCTAGCACTGGTAAAGGGAATAGCATCAGAGCTATCAAGAGAAATTAGGGAGCCCAGGTAGTTAGGGCCCATTGTGTATACAGTAGCTATATAATACCTGTGTACAAACTAGAATGTGCAGCTATAAGTAGCATGCGTAAACCAATAGTGTGCAAATCACTAGCACTGTAGGATTTCCACTCAAAATATTGGAAGATGCTTATTTTGCTGTATCTGCTGATTTTCACATAGACTGACCTGTAAGGTAGAGTAAACAACTACTACTTCAGAATTATTTATAGCATTCAATATCAGCAAATAATTTTAGCACATGTATTATCCAAAGAGTGCATGTTCACATGATAAAAAATCCCATTATAACTGTATTGTCAGCATTGGACAGTATATTAAAAATCATTGCGGTTGAATGCAGAGAAGATCACAGATCCTGGTTGCTGTGGCTCATCTGGCGCTTGCCTAGGCTGCATGTTGCTGGGGATCAAGTCACCGCTGGGTCTGGGATTTTTTCTGCATTCCTCCACGTTTCAGTTACATGTTTCAGACTCCCTGAACTCGCAGGCTTTAGCCTTCTCACAGGTCCCTAGTGGGATAGCATTTAATAAAACTACCTCAATCAAGACTTCTATGTCTTGTGTTATCATAGCATGCACGAGCACATCCAATATAACTGCTGTGGGATTGTTGATCATGTGACCACTTTTATACAAGTTAAAGCTACACTGATATTAAAAGCAATAGACATTTGAATTAGTACTTGCCTGTTTTATCATAAAGGTCAGTATGAAAAATGTTGTGAAATCAAAAGTTGGTGGCCAAGAAATGGCTGCAATGATATCTACTGGATGATTAATCCAACAGTGGAATACTATAGAGGTAGCCATTATCCAAGCTTTATCTGAATAGCTATATCTATTCCAAATCAGCTAAACTGTGAAAAAGGGTGTGGTTTTCCAAAAAAGTCAAAGGGTCATCCGACCTTTGCAGAGGACCTTTGCACCAGGAGCTCTAGAATTCAGGAATTTACGCTATCGGTATTTGGTAACTTTTGCGGAATTAATGACTGCAATACTAGAGTATACTGTGACTCTACCTAAGGAGGAGGAGGGTGGACTATCATTGAAGGAGAAAAGATGGAAGTGTTGATTTTTTCAACAGAGATTGGGTAGAATATGAAGATGGATTTGGTAGCCTTGATGGAGAATTATGGCTTGGATTAAGATCTATTAATTGTCTGACAAATCATGCAAATTGGGAGCTATGAATAGACTATCAGTTATCCAATGGAACAAGACCTTATCTTTACTACAAACACTTTGCAGTTAAAGCAGTTGAAGACCAGTATCGACTGACCATATCAGGATTTGTTAGTGTTGGACTGACTGATCCATTTGTTCATAATTACCATCATGATGGATTAAAACAGTATGGCTTTTACTTCACGTGATCGTGACAATGACTTTTGGTCTAAAAATTATGCCATTAAGGTGTGTGGACAACATATTAAATTATTATCCTTTCTTACTCATCAACATTGGTAGAGATGCTGCAGTACTGTAGTAATATACATGTACAACATCTTAGTCTGCCATCAACTAAGTTAGATCCTGAACAACTACAGAAGATGATACATCATATGAAATATCTGCAAACACTGGTGAAATATAAAAAGGACCGTAACGATTTATTTCCTAATGTTAGTCATCTTAAAGAAATTGCAATAGTTTGTAGCTACCTTATGGAGACATGTTCAAGCATTGGAACGAAATAGAATTTAGGCCATCAAGTCTTAAAGTTATTGTCCCAATATTTCATTACTATATTGAATGTTTGGTTGACTATGTTACTCAGCTTACTACAATCCCTACTGGTACCACGGAAACTTTACAGTGATCAATAAATGTGGTAAAGTACCATTAAACTTTTCTTTTCCACTTTCATACCTTCAACTACAAATTGATGGATCTGGTAAAGTGACCACTTCATGTGTGTATCTCAGTGACTTTGGTATTAATAGAATTGATAGATGGTTTAGCAGTGATGACCAATGGCTGCAGCACATGTTGCTGTCAGACCTTCAGTGCTGTTCACTGTAAAGTGTTACTAATTTTAAAAAAAAATTGTCAGTATGGTGGGAGTACAATGTATGGGGTGAGGTTGAATATGTATAGCAAACCAAACTTGATGCTTATTGCTATATAAACCATGCAACCTTATATTAAATATGCTACTCATTTGGATGTTTCTCACTGCTCGATCACTTCAATCTGGTCACTTGGAACAACTAACTATTGCTTGCCCACAAACACAATTTCAGTTATTGTTATAATTGTTTGAAAAGGTTAAAGTTGATTTGCTTGCTGAAGAAATGTTCTACTATCACAAAAATAGAATGTGATTACGGAGAATTTCACTATTGTGGTTGCAGGAAATTAGACACATTGATGTTATCATATTTCACAACTGTTATCTGTTACCTAAATTGTTATGATAATTCATCCACTACTGTACAGGATATGATAATTGATAAATAACTGTAAGCAACTCACAAGTGTGTGAGTGCATGTTGCTACATGGAATTTGTCATTGAACTTAATCCATAACCAAAATTATACATTCTTGCAGTCTTTAATGATGTTCCTGATGACTTTATGACCTCAGTTTCAACTCATGGTGGACTGGTACATGTAGGTATGAATGATAGATCTTTGACAGCTGAAGGTATAACGTCTCTTGTGAGGAACTCTCCCAAACTGATAATATTATGTTTATATGCTTCTAGAGTACATGTAGATGGAAATGTGATAAACTTTAATGCCACACTGAAGAAAATGTTTTCTGAAAGAAAACTATTTACAGCTGGTTACTACAGTGTAATGAGAAGCGTTTTCTTATCATTGACAGTCATTGTTATTTTCCACCACTCATTCAGCAAGGCACAAATCTTTTACCACTTTGATAGAAATAATGACTTTTATATGCAGTAGTTACATAATTGTATTGTATATTGGCATTTGTTCATACAAATTACTATAAGGTTGAAGTAGTGATTAAAGGGTGGGCTATTTGCAATAAATTATTATTTTAGATTTACTTATTAAGGCTTAAGCACTAGTGCTGAAGGTCTGTAGGACACCTGGTCCTACAGCCTGTTTAAGTTGTTATATAAAGTTGTTTGAAAATGTGGAGAATGTTCCAACTTATTATCTAAATGTTTCCATTATTAATAAGTCTTTTAAAATATTATACTGCTATTCTTGTGTACTTGTCTGGTAAGACTAGTCTAGAAGGTTCAGTACAAAATTCTGGGACTTATATAATAATTATATGTACTTATAATTGCAACCAGATTTGACAGTACTGTACCATACCAATCAATACCTTCCTCACACATTGACTTTGAAGGACCATAATGCTGTCAGTTTCAAATTTTGAACTGTAATTTTCATAATACCATGCATGGAAGTGAATTTTAGGTCAATAGTATGCTGAGTGGTCAAGTTAAAGTGCAAAGAATTGGTGAAGTCTGGTTTAGTCAAATTTGGTCACAATTTTATAAATAGATCTATAATCATGAATGGTTTCTATTAAGTGAGCATGATTATCTAAAATGTCAATTGCCTAATTCATAGTACTCATACCGTCTATGAACGATTAGTTATAGCAACATTGTTCTAAGAAGTCACATGTTCCAGGACATGTACTTGTGACTGTTGTGAGGTGTCTAATGAGTACAGTATATAGAAAAAAAAAGATGACAAACAAGTGCTCAAAAAGTAGCTGAGTGGGCATTGGGTGGGTGAGAATTACAAGCCATGTACTTAATATTAATAACATGTACACTTTACTCTATGTCCTGGATATCCAGGCACACTGTTACATAGATGACACTTACAACCTCTATTGCATTATACATATATACAGTATGATACCTTTATGTAATAGTGTTCTTGTAATTACGTACTTACTGAGTGGGTATTTAACTGGTCACCGGCTACCGGTCTAAATTTTATTTTACTAGTATATAGCTAAATTATTCTCTTTTGTGCAGGTTTAGAATGGTGGACAAAAGGCTGGAGTGAAGATGTCAGATCAAATACTGGACACAAAGACTTACTGTATGACAAAATAAATAACATACAATCAGTTTAATATACTTTTTACCTAAGTCTCTTCCATGGTCACTAGAAGAATATCAATGCTTCAATGGGCCATTATGTACAAATCTAAGCAACAATGTTACTAGGCAATTATCCAGCATATAAATTTTGGGAATGTGTATGTATAATTATAAAGCACTTATTAAACATTAACATGTAAGAATTTTGCACAGTTCCATTTAATTTCAGCTACTCTAACACTGAAGACAAAACAGTTAGATAATTTAATAAAACAGTTATGCAATTACACTACTTGACATAATTATGTATGACACAATAAGATATTGATGACAAAGTTGAAACTAGGTAGATTATATATTGAAACAAGCTTTACCTACAGCTTAAGTTATTAAATCATGCAGTATGTGACAGAAAGGAGTAGTCGATCTGATGTTTATTGCTATCTGCAGTCTTATACCATGCAGCTTACTGGGAATGTAGCTGTCTGTAGGTATAAGTAATAACCATGTCCATTTATATAGGAATATCTCTTGGCTTATGTGGAGCCACACTTGATAATTTATTGTTAATTGCAAGGCAAACTTGTGTAACGTTTGGTTAAAACATACCCCTTTGCTCTTTATTCTTACAGATAATCTTTACAATAGTAGAGCTAGACTACCCAACATCAAACCAAAATTTATGCAGCTCTTATATATAACAAGGTCATGTACAGGTCAACTCTGGGTTCTACTATTTGGATAAGCGGGTCATCTGGGTAACCCTGTTCAACATTTGATTGAGGTAATCTAACCAATAATCAGTTTGGGATGTTCTGAGCCTAACTGACACTTCTTAGAAAACCACTGCTCATATTGTATACCACTATGTTACTTATAGGGTCACTTATGGTTCACAATAAATCTGAAATAGTGCTACAGGTATACAATTTTATGGTGTGCATGTGAGCAAATTGTTTGCAAAATGGGCCAATGGAGTGGCAATACATAATAACCTGCTGTAGCTGGCACCCATAGTACCTACCACGATTCTTCAGATGATAATGATTCTGATTCAGTGAACAAATGTAGACACTTGTCCAGTGTAGCCGGTCCACTACTAGTATCTACACACGATACAAATACACACAGTATGACTGTTATAAAATTATCAGATTGTTTAAAATGAACAAAGGTACATAAAATGTATGTACAGGTAGTATACATGCATGTACATGAAATTTACACAAACTGACTAACCATCAGTATGGGTAGTTGAACAACTACTATCAGTCTCTTGTAGAACTGCAATGCAGCACAACAACATGCATAATTAATAACACCCAGTGCTAAGCACATATATGGCTACAAAAAAAACAAAGCTATAGAGCTATATATTTATAAAGCAGCCAAGCTGAAAAAGTGTGTGCATGACTTCCAAAAACCCAAGGTGAGAAATGTGAACTATAAATGTTTGGCATAAAAGTAATAACAGAAATCAGTACAAAAGAAGTGCAAAAATAAAAATTATAGTAGAAGTACATAGCATAAGAAGTGTGATCTCAATGAAAAGACAGCCCATTTGCAGGCATAGTGTTTTTAAAATATATGTAGATTTGGAGAATTTTGCAGGGGAATAGCATTGGAAGAATATGAGGCTTGTGCTGAGAGTTTATGGTGGCATTTTTAACTTGATTTTTTACTTAATATGAATTATTTTAATTATGAAAAAGTGAGTTAATTAGGCCCGTGAAATGACTGATCAAGTTGACATAGCCTATTGACGGTGTTTTTAAAATAATGATGTGTTAATATCTTATAATGATGTGTTAACATTTTTGCAGATCAGCTTCCACCTTGATTTTACCTTTTCAACCTGGAATGAACATTGTTCCTTCTTCTATTTGTAAACCCAAAAGCTTGTTTTCATATACCTGTCTTCTGTTTCTTTTATGAGACAAAACAAATGAAGTGACTCAATTTTTATGTGTATATTCTATTATGCGGTGACTAGATACCAGGAGTTCAAAATATTTGTATGTACATTTAGCAAAAGCACTGCTACATGCTTGACCTTATCAACACCTATCATCACTTTTCAACAGTTCTCTATCTGTCAGTAGAAGCAGGACACAGCAGTGCATTTGTACAGATTCTCCCCTATTATGGAATTTGTCACAATAATGACTGTACTGGTCGCATAATTATTTGTTTACATGTTTGACTCTCACATAATAACTTCATAGTTGTTATTCCAATTCATTCACAGTGTACCACAAACAGTTTGAGTTGTAATAATTTACCAATCCACAGATTGATATTCAACTTATCAGTTCCCACAAGCAGCTTACACTGTAGACATGGCAACAGTATCATATAACAAATCTCAATCACTTAGCATACATATTTCACATACACAACCTGTACATGATATTGCACATAGATGGTTTGACATGTTATGATTACAAAGCTAAAAGGCTGCCTCAGTACTAGATAATAGCAGCCACTAATGCACTATTTTACATCTGAAGTACTATATATGCTGAGAAAGATTAAACTAAATTAATTAATGTATTAGAACCTATGGTTTTGTTTTTTAATTTTACCAACAAATACAGTAGAAGCCATAATACTTGGGTAGTTAAATTTATTGAAAACCACTACTTGTTGTAACCATATTAGGATATAACTGCACACAATAGGATGTTACAGTGTAATGTGTCCTTATTAGGAAATACACAGTAATATAAAAGCACTACAACTATCATGTACTTTCAACAGTTTACAGTTAATTATTGTATATAGCAGTGAACTAGAGTTGATCATTGTTGGCTAGTCTACAATGATAACACTAGTAGTTCTAGTTAGTCTAGAATTAGTGCTAGTTGATGGAGAATGTGATGGACCTATTGACAACTGTTGTCTTGGCTACAATAACAACAACTACAATGTAAAGAGTTCAGGAGTCTACACTATTGGTAACTTCTGTGGAGTGAAATGTTCCAATGCTAGAGTATATTGTGATACTACCTCAGGAGGAGGAAGATGGACTGTCATTTAGAGGAGACAAGATGGAAGTGTTGACTTTAAGAATAGAGATTGGGTACAATATGAAGATGGATTTGGTAGCAGCATTTATGGTGAATTTTGGCTTGGATTAAGGTCTATGTACTGCCTGACCAGAGAAAAAAGCTGGGAACTTCGAATAGATTATCGGTTAACTAATAGAACAAAATCCTATCTTCACTACAAACAGTTTGCAGTAGGACCAGCTGAGGATCAGTATCAATTGAGTATATCAGGATTTGATAGTGTTGGACTGCCTGATCCATTTAGTACTTATGGTTCCATGGATGGAATGAAATTTTCTTCCCGTGATCATGACAATGATTTGTGGTCTAGTAATTGTGCACAACATCGTGGTGGATGGTGGCACAGATCATGTGGTGATATAATGCTCAATAATAATTACAATACAATACACCTCAATGATAGGTGGCATGTTCTACCATTTGTGGAGATTAAAATCAGGCCATTTAATTGTGATAAGTGACATCAGTACACACAACCTTTGACTGTTTTATGTTCTAGTATACTGTAGTATGTAGTATAGATGAAATTACTGTAAATTATGCATACACGTGTATTAGCTTATGCAAATGTCTTGTGCATTTAAGAAAAAAACCCTTTTTGTTTCAGTTATCGTTTTGGTTGACGTGTATTCATTAATCATTATCATTATGGAGAAGCAGCAATGTTGCACAGCCTGGGTTGTCACACTGAAAGACAGTGGACATTATTCTGGTGAACATATACTACATACTGCAATGGAAATGTATAATGATTACAATGATGCCTTTCTACTACCATAGCAGGAATACATCTGTACTACTTTATTGCTGTCTTTACTTCCTTATCTGGACATCTACTGTAATATTTCCCCACCTGATGATGATCACTAATATTGTCATGAATTATGGTACAGGTTTTCATTTTTGAAACACTTTCAGGGTTCACCAATTTTTAACTTAGTCCCTAAATTAAGTGGTTTTTCCTGTAGGAGGCATGACAATAATGATTAATCTTTGGTCATGAATCTAGATCAATACTTTGGAGTATATACAAATTACACGATGGAAACTTTCTTACAGCCTTGGAAATTGAGATTAAGAAAGATGTGTAATATTGTCTGGAGTTTCACAAACATCACTAAAGCCTTGCGTACACTGTGATAAATCTGCTACGTAAAAGAAGAATTCCGTCTAGAAAAGACTTTTACAAAGGCTCTCAAAAATCATTCATTTCCAGTGTAAGACATATGTAAGACATGACCTATATAGAAGTTATCAACTACTTATATTTTACTGTCAATATTGGATACTGATACTGGGCAGACACAGAAGTCTTGTTGTATTGCTGGAGTATCAAGTATCATATATACAGCTACAATTATTAAGTGCCTGCACTTGGTTAAGGACATAGCATTGCGTAGAATTACGAAAATTAAACTTGTTCTTCCATGTAAAAGAATTATTTTAACAAAATTTAAATTGCCAAAGACACCATAATTCTTATTCACACTTATTAGTCAATGCTTGAATGGTTCATGGCATTACTTCAATCTGTATAAACATCAATCTATGTACGTATAATTGGACTGGTTATATGTAGCTGAAAATTGTTCTGGTGTGCCATAGCCTGATATTTACATGCAATAATTCTGCAGAGATGTAACTGTCTCCAATCTGATACTCTAAAGTTAGAGACAGTATCCATGAAGCTTGAATTGGTTAACGAAGGAGTGCCACCACTATAGGATAACTTCAAAGTTAAATTAATTGCTAGTATACAGTACATAGCTACATCACAGTAGACATTGATTATAATTATGTAAAAGTGATTGTACAAATTATAGCTCGTTTGTATTTTAACTTTTACAAACCTGCACTTGGAACACACTGTGAAGTAAAAGACTAGTGACAGGCTCATTCAAACTCTGAAATCGAATTCACAGATTTCTATGCTTGATTTACATGTATACATATAACTCACCCTCATTTTTGTGCCTTGATATACCATACAATGAATAAGTCACCTAACAACACTGAATCAAAATGGTTGACAGTAGTATAAAAGTCATACCACTGTAAAGCTGTAAAGTTATAATCTCACAAACAGCACACTGGAATGTGGACACATCATACAACTTGATACAAAATACATCTAAATATGGCTCCAGTGCAAGACTGGTATACACTTGCACTTTCACAAGAACTCGCACAACTTTAGCCTACTAATTAATTAATTGCAAGTTTATAGTACACAGTACACTTCATTCAGATCACTTTTAATCACAATTAACATCTCTCTTACAGCTGCACAAAGTACAGGGCCGCCCACGGGGGGGGGGAAACTGGGGCATTTTGCCCCGGGCCCCAGCCTGAAAGGGGCCCCAGGAGGCCCCATGAAGGGCCCTCTGAATACCTGTTTAAAAGATCGATATACTCTAATAGAGCAGTCACAGTATTCTTCAGAGGAGCAGTGTAGCAAGCTTATAGATAAGGAGATATGGTTGGTGATGGGTAGTTATTGTCATTGCCAGCAGGTTGTGACCTTTTTTTTTTTTTTTTTTTTTTTTTTGATCTTCACCTTACAACTTGGGTGAAGGGCCCCACTTTAACTCTTTGCCCTGGGCCCCTTAATTTCTCAGGGCAGCCCTGAGAAAGTACAATTATTTTGAACCACTTGACAAATTATAAAGAATTCCAGCAGTGATATGATGTTGAACTACGGATGAGGTGATTATTCCAGCACGATTCTCGAGTCATGTTTTAGTTATATGTTTCTGACTCCCTGTATATATTCACAGTTAGGCTTAAAGCCTGCTCACAGGTCCATAGCTATTAGCATTCACAGAATAGAATACTTTTATGGTAGATGTGTGTGTGAGTATAGGGAAATATGCTGGAGTTTTGAAAACATTAACTGTGAGCTATATGCACAATTCCATTAAAAACTCGAGATACTGTATACTCTAAAAGAACAGTCAGCTAAAATGATGTAATACAGGCTGACATTGTTCACTAAATATGATGGTAAAGTTTTGGGTAGTAGCTTATTTTCAAAAGCATTAAAAAGTAAGAACTATAGCTGTTCAAAAGTATAATACTCAATTTGTGACCCAATTTTGGAAAACCATCCTTTTGGGAACATGCAAAATTTGCAGGAAAACCCTATTGAAAATTTCAGCAATTTTTTTTAAATTGATGTTTTTTGCACATTTGGATAAAGCAACTATAAAACCTTCTTGCTGTGAAGTTTCACATCTAAAGCTTCTTTCTGCTAGGAGATATGGATGATTTTATCAGACCATACAGTGATTTCACAATGCATGGGACATCAATTAATTACAAATGGGGTGATTTGTTCAAGTGATAAAATGGTTAACACTAAGTATTTAGACAGTGATACATCTTATTTAATTGAAGAAAAGGACCAGAAACACTTGGTTTAACTAAAAGAAGTCTCTTTGTACATATTTTATACAGTAGGCATGGAATTATCTGTATACAAAGTGATTTGTCACCATTTGTCACACTTAATCACTCACAGAATTCAATGCATTACTATCACAAGTTACTTTGTAATGTATTAGACAATAAATTGATCATATCTCTGGAACCCTTCAAGATATCAAGCTGGAATTTTGACACAAGATAGATAAACACTCAGTACCATATTTTAGCTACAAAAAAGAAAATTGACCAATGTGACAAAAAGGATGGTTTTCCAAGCTTAGCTCACATTTTATCATACTGTACAATAATACTGTATAGTAGGGACCACAAAGGAGTAGGTGTGGCCCATGAAAACATCACCCAAAAACTAGCCTAACTTTTCCCAGACAATGATGAGGCAGTATTGGTCAGGCAAAACTAAGCCCACTGACCAAGCCTTCGGATCAACCCAAAACGTTTTCAACAAATTGTTACAGAATTAAAAAAATTATGTAACGGATTTTTTTTACTGACTAACTGACTGATTCCTTCAGACAAGCATAACTCAACAATGGCTAAGGCTACGGGCTTGATTTTTCACTGTTTTACATCACTTTGGCCCGAGAGGTGCCTTTGGGCATACCACAGTATGTACAATGCATTCTTCATGGGCTTACCAGCATCCTCCTTTGTGTACCATTCATCATTGCTGACAGCAAAAGGTGTCAATTTTGCAGTATCACATGAACTATGATGCACTCAATGAACAAGCAGGAAGTTCATCTTAAAAATTGTCACAGTTCTGAGGAGCTGGCTGCTGCTCTTCACCCCTTGCTTTCTTTAGATTTGCAGCGAGCAAGAGACTTTGCTAGTTTGAAGGGAGCATCCAGTTGGTTGACTGTACTACTAATTGATGAGGATGGTTTTTCATTACACAAGAGTGATTTTCAAGATGCAGTTTGTCTTCAATATGGCTGACCTTTACTTTTAGTTGAGCATGCCTTTACTTGCTCACATGGCAGTTATCCAACTAGATATCATAATGAGATCAGAGTCCTTACAGCCCAATTAATGTCAGAAATGTGTCAGTGTGTCCTAATGTAGCCACTGAAAATAGTTTGCAGCCTGTTACCAATGAATGATTCTTTCATTGCTCTGTAAGCAATGAATGTGGTACTCGCTTGGATGTGAGAGCTCAAACTTTCAGGGGTGTTCACCATCAACACGTTTTCTTTGATGTTTATGTTTTCAATCTGTTGGCATCCACAAATCATTGCACTTCTTCTGCCAGCTGTTTTCATCACATTACTGAGAGAAATGAGGAACATATGTACAACGTTTTCATGAAACAGAGAGGGCATCATTCGCACCTCTTGTGTTTTCTGCTTTAGGTGGAATGAACAAACAAACAAAAATTACATACAAACGACTAGCCAGAAATAATTATGATTTTGTCATCTCTTTTATTTGTTGCAGATTGCCATTTTTCCTTTTGCACTCAGCCATTATATGTCTTCATGGCAGTTGCTTTACTGCTGGTCAGCCCCAGAGAGATACTCTCTGGCGGTGTGCGAGGTATGTTGAACTGAATCAGGAAACCATTATTATATATACATGGAAAACTGTATGTGTGCAGTGCAAATATGTACAGTAATGTATACTGTCAAGGGTATATAGCCTAACATTATTGTGTGAAAGTGTGAGGTATATCTGTAGGTATATAGGTGGTTTGTATAAACTAATTATCTGTGGTTGATATAGTAAATAGTTAACATTGTACACTTTGTCACCTAACTGAACTTCATCCTTCATTACTGTGATAACCATATTAGGATATATCTATATACTCATTACAGGATGTTAAAGTGTAGTGTGTCCTTATTAGGAAGTACACAACAGTATAAAATCTCTCATGTACTTTCAACAGTTCACAGTCAATTATTATAGTAGTGAACTAGAGTTGATCAGTGTTGACTAGTCTACAATGACTACTATTATAACACTAGTAGTTTTAGTTAGTCTAGGAATAGTACTAGTTGAAGCTGATGGTAATGATTGTATAATTCGTGATAATGATCCAATTGAGAACTGCTGCAATCTTGGATTTAGTTATTCTAAATTCAGTTCAGTTGTTAACAAGCCCAAAGTGTATGATGTGAAGAATTTCTGTGGAAACTGTCAATCAACACTTACTAAAGTATACTGTGACACTCTTACTGCCGGTGGAGGATGGACTGTTATTCAGAGGAGACAAGATGGAAGTGTTGACTTTTTCAACAGAGGTTGGGTAGAATATGAAGAAGGATTTGGTGATCTTACAGGAGAATTTTGGTATGGACTACATTCCATACATTGTTTGACTAGTATTGGAAGGTGGGAGCTACGTATTGATATTAATTTTACCAATGGAACACAATCTTATCTGTCATACAAACAGTTTTCTGTAGCATCATCTGAGAATCAGTATCAATTGAGTATATCAGGATATGATGGTGTTGCATTGACAGATCCATTTATGTATGATAGAAATCACATCCTGAATAACATGAAATTCACCACAAATGATCGTGACAATGACTTACATTCTCGTTCTAATTGTGCAGCTTATCATGGTCCATGGTGGCACAGAGCATGCAGTGTAGTTAGACCTCATTTTGTCTATGGCAGCAAATATACAATGTATATTAATCATCAATGGCATCATCTCCCCTTTATGGAAATGAAAATTAGACCACTGAATTGCTACAGGAGTTGACTATACATGTAAATATATTTCGCAAAAATAGTTTTGCGTGCATTGTATTCTAATAGTCTAAGACATACTTGCATATGTACACATATTTCAATTATTTGCTTCTACCTTTGCGATGTATAAGCCTTACATTCACCATAAAAATACCTGTACAGTTTTGCTTTGTTTTGTGTTTGTGAAGGAATAGCCATACAGCAAGTATGCACAACACATTGTCAACCCATACTCTCCAAAGTTGTTGCTGCTACGTACCAATATAAATATTTATATGATTTTCAGATTGAATTACATACATACATGTGTACACTCACACACTCAAACAGTCATACAGTGTAAATTGATTTTGGCCTGAGAAGGTTTAATAGTTTGCAAAGAAGTATGGCTCCTCCACAAAAGGAGGAAAGAGGGGAGGGACATCTTGGATCTGCCATTGATTTTCATAGACTATTAAGATTTAGCTAACTTGATGATAGACGTGTTTGTATGCTATACATTTTATTCCCAAAATTGAGTAACATTGTCTGTGGATTGTGAATAGTTAAACTGATTTCTGCAGTCTCGTAGCTGTCTATAAGTAGAACATGTATTCAGAAAAGAAACATGCTAAGCTTAGATAAGCAAATTAAGCATTATTTGTCCACACAGTTTACAGTACTAACTGTTTTCCTTGAAACCATTAAAGATTCTGGGCTGAATCTAGCCTATACAGAAACTTTTGAGTTAGTAAATATGTAGTTAGAGGCATGCAGACTAAGAAAGTTGGTGCATTTTGAGTCATTCAAGTTATTTAATTCAACTACTCACAGAAACAAAATATAACTGGTCTTCCCTTGCTATTTGGGTTTATAAAGAGATACATGTAAAAATATATGATTTATATAGCCTTTCACATACAAACACTAACTAATCAAAACAGCCAAGATATATATTAATAAAGAGTGCGGCTTTCTTAAATATTGGCTAGTATGAAAAAGATGTGTATCATAACAGATATAGATTATTCATTCTTATCAATGACATGTGTACACAAAAGGCATATAGCCTGCTAATGTGTTCCCAAAAACAAAGTACATATATGCACATACGCATGAATACAATTTAACACCACAGGTAAAAGAATTACACAACAGACAAAACATTTGTAAAAAATTGAAAAATTGCTATTATACAACAGAAAACGACTAGTACAGAATGAAATACAGTATCAAAGGTGGCAGCCAAGAAATGACTGCAATGATATTATGTCAACTGACAATATAATATCATTGTGGCCCAAAAAGCAACAAAAATAACTCTTTAGTTAGAAATAGCAGTCAAAGTGGCAAAATGACATAATGTTATTATGCAAACTCCCTAGTAGTAATATATGACACTGTCAAGTGACATTGACATGTGATTCTATGACTGTATGTACATTATATAGACATGCACATGCACAGTGTGTGTGTATATAAGTAAGTAGTTTATACATGATGAACCTCATTACTGATTATAAACAGCTACTATATGTAGTTACAGTATTTGAACTACTCAATAAAATGTAGCTTTTTCTTCGTTAGGAAACATGGAAGGATATAAACATACAACTCTCATGTACATTCAACAATTCACAGTCGATTATTGTAGTATTGTGATACTATCTCAGGAGGAGGAAGATGGACTAACATTGAGAGGAGACAAGATGGAAGTGTTGATTTGGGTGGAATATTAAGATGGATTTGATAGCCTTGATGGAAAATTTTGGCTTGGGTTAAGATCTATTCACTGCTACACCAGTCATGTAAATTTGGAGCTTCGAATAGACTATCTTATCTTCATTACAAACAGTTTGCAGTAGGACCAGCAGAAGATCAGTATTGATTGACCATATCAGGGTTTGATAGTGTTGGACTCTGTGATCCACTTAATGATAATGGATACTATCATGGATTGAACAATATGAACTTTACTTCATGTGATTGTGATAAAGACTTGTCAGCAGAAGGCAGTTGTGTGATTTGGAATAATAATGGTGGATGGTGGTACAGAAGGTGTAGCCTAATCAGAGCACATAGTTACTACAATGTAAAGGATGCAATACACCTCAATGGTCAGGGGCTTGCTCTACCATTTATGGAAATGAAAATCAGACCACTGAATTGTAAAAGTCACTAGCTGATAATCTGTGTTAATAGCAATCCATGTTATGTGTACTTTATGTGTTAACTTTAGTATGAAATTTATGAGAGTGGTGATTTTGTGAGCATCATATCAATCTTTCTGCAATTGTTTGCTTGAAATGCTATGTAATAATCACATTACTTATTTGAGAATAATAGGTGCTTTTGAATCATGAAATGTGACTGGGCCTGCAAAAACAGGGCATGTGAGCACAAACTACACCCCGTCACTCTACAGGTCATATCTCAGTATTGGAACCGAATATTTGCAGTCTGTAACTTGCATCAGAAAACCAGTTTAATGCTTGCAAAGAATTAAAAATTGCATTGCTATAGCATAATGGTACAATACGTTATGAGTGATGAAAGTTTGAAAAAGTAGGCAAAAGTCATGTGCCCACATGCTCTATTTTTGCAGGCCCAGTCACAAATAATGCTAGCATTAAAGTTAGATTTTGTATTATCAGTTTTCTACAAATAATGGATGTAGCATACATGGAAAATCACCCATATGGGAACATTTGACACATTAAATGTTTAGTTTCCAAATGGAGCATTTCATTCTCAATTTCTACCCACTTGTGGGTGGAATAAACCATTAAATACCTTGAATTAATAGAAAAATTTTGAAATATACATTCTACTATATAATACAGCAGTATGCTAGATATGAAAAATTCTAATTGTTTTGTGCATAACCATATGGGTAGGCCTGAGTCAAATATGTTCAATATTTCGCTCAAAATGCTTTCAGAAATTTTCCAAACTTTTTGTCTATTATGCTCTTCAGTGTTCCCATTATGCTCACATTATGCTCCTAGGTTAGCAACATTTCTTAAAATAAACTTGGAATATCCATTAATATATCCCATGATATCTATAAATAATCTTGGAAGCTCCAAAGTTTGAAATATCCATCTAATGTGTTAGCATTACACTGGCATAGCACTCCAGTCTATGGTGTAGTTTTTGAGTATACAATGGACACTTAATTTCTGGCAGCCTTGCAAGTTGAGATTGAGAAAGATGGTCTGGACATCACTAAAGCCTTGCTTACACTGTGATAAACCTACTGTCAGTGCAAGAAGAATTCCAGAAATGTTCTGTACAAAGGATTTTACAGACTCTCAAATTGTTCATTTCCAGTGCAAGACCTGCATGTGTATATATGTGACCTAGATGCACTGTGTATAGCTATAATTTATATAGCTAAGGAAACACATATATATGTACAGCTGCAGTGCATAAAAGTTAAGCTTGTTCTACTATGAAAAAGATTTTTTTTTAAATCCATAAATCTTATTCACACTTATTAACTAACGTTTGAACAGTTATACTAAAATGTTAACTGGTCAAACTTATTACACTAAGTCCCATTCCTTATACAAGAGGTCATAGCATTGCTTGAGTCTGTATAAACATCAACCTAATTGAGAACCAACTAACCCATTTTGCTTTTGATTTTACCTATTCATGGTGTAGTGCTAAAACTCTGCCTAATATGCTTGATTCTGACAAGAAATGTCAATATTATGGAGATATTATGTAGTAATGTTTGGCTAGTTAAAATATCATTTCATAACATACTCTAATAAACAGCCATGTCTTTGACTACCCGGCTGCTCTATTAGGGTGACATACATTTCACAAGTAAGAAGTTAAACTAGCATATATATAAGCCAAGCACATATTATGCCTAATATTTGCCAACAAGAACAGTGAATATCCTTCAATATAACACATGATCCTATAACTAGCTTAATGTAACCATGGATGGTACTATCAGATGTACTGGTAGATACTGAGGTGTCATTATTACCACTGATTCATGACTTAAACTTTTCAATACTGTACTGTATTATACCATAATATACCTATTATAGTTATCATAAAGTTGTAACCACATTCAGATGTATTATAATATTATAACAAAGGTTAGAGTAATTAGTTTGGCAATGTATCTTCATTGTTGCAGCAAAGAAGACTCCACAAAGTTGTGAAACTGATTTGTGTATTTAGGTATGTATGTACGCAAAATTTGGGACACTGATTCATGTGAACATGAGGGTGAGAGACTGGCTACAATACTGAAAATTGTTCTGATGTGCCACAGTCTGCATGCAATAATTCTTCACCAAATCTATTACTATTACTCTAAAGTCACAGATAGTACCCATGAAGCTTGACTTAGTTATAAGCAGTCCTATCGTTAGGATAACTTCAAAGTAAATAATATTTGAATGAATTGCTAGTAAATAACACAGTGGGCTTTGATTACATAAAAGTGATTGCACAAAATAATTATGACTTATTATTTTGAATATTAATTATTAACCACGATTACCACCCTGCTCATCAAATGCATTATGAACTAAATGACTGGGATGAATACTATAAGTGACAAGCCCGTTTAACAACTGGGTCTAAATGCCCAAACGTCTATACTCAGTTGATTCACACATAAAATTCACCCTCATTTCATGTTCTTTAATATGCCGTAATAGCTAACGCTTCAACCAAAATAGTTGACAGTACCATACAAGTCATACCACTGTAAAGTTTTAATTCTCATAATAAATAGCACACAGCACACTGGAATATATTATATCATTATTATATCATTATCGTTAATACATCATTATCATTAATTCATTATAGGTCGTTATTTGCACAACTTTGCATGGACCACACACTTATATATGGTACATCTATTACTGCATACGTGATTACTTTACAAGTAGATCCAATTATTTCTGCAGCTTCCAATCACTTAACAGCTATATGCAGTAAGGTCACTCCAAATTCTCTGTTTCTTGTCCTCCACTCAGGCTTATATCCATCATTTCCATTATAAGATTGGTGACTTTTCAAGCTAATAATTGCCTGAGCATAGCCATAGAAAACTGCTAAAAGCATAGCTACTTAAACAAAAAAACACAGCACATAAAACAAAATATTAAACAGTGTCCTACATTACGTATAATGACCAAATAGCTATACTGAAACAAAATGGTTGACAGTAACATACAACTCATACCACTGTAAAGTTTTGATAAATAAATCTCATATTAAACAGCACACTGAAATGTGGACACATCATACAACTTGATACAAAAGAACCTGCATGAACTAGGCTCCTACTTATAGGGTACGTATATGCAAGACTGGAGTAGGCATGAGGCTATTATGCTCCAAAAATTGAGCATTATGCTTTTGAGCAGTGCTCAAAAAATCACCTATTATGCTTTTGAGAATTGCCCATTATTCCCAAAATTATGCCATCATATTGGCTAATAATGCTGGTTTATTGCCATATCACACCATTTTCACTGATGTTTAAGCTTCAAATAGTCTTCAATTCTTTAGCTGGCTGTTGTATTAGAATATTTCATTTCAATGTGACTGCTTTAATATTTTCAGTGACTGTTCTAGTAGAGTTTCTGACTGCTCTATTATAGTATCTCAATCTTTTTTAACAGTATTGTGCAATCTGCAGATTTTCCTACTGCTAAAGTTTTATAATCACCTCAAAATGCTAGCATAATCCCTGATTCCCACACATACCTATTATGCTCAAAATTATGCCAGCGTAATTGCCACATCCCTAGACTGGAGTACACTTGCACAAACACTCCTCATCCACATGGCTTCAGCCTGCTATAATGTATCAATTAATTGTTTACTGTGCAGTATAATTTCATTCTAGGATGATTACATTTAATCACAGTTGACATATCTCTTACACCTGCACATGGTACAACTATTTTGAGCTACTTAACAAATAATGCTGAATTATTAATGAGGCAATTTGTATGCCAACATAATTCTCACATTTTAATTACGTACATGCTTCTGACCCCCTGTATCCACAGGCTGTCTTCTCACAGGTTCCTATATAGTGTCAGTGGGATAGCATTCACAAAATAGAAACCTTTTATGAGAATTATATGCAGATGTGAGTGGGCTTATATTATAGGGAACTATGCTGGAATTTTGAAGCAGTTATAAGCGTATAACAGTATAAGCAATTTGCACAATCTCATTTAAAAATTGAAATACACTAAGAAATTCTAATAGAACTGTCACAACATTAATAATATAGTCACATAAATGATTATAATGAATTACTGTACCAGTTAATAGAATAGATGACTATAATTATATTTGAAACTGAAATGTGGCCCAGTCTGACAAAATTGGTCTTACAGCCAGGAAAAAACACTACTACGAGATGTCTGACTGGCCTGAAGGGGTGCCGTTATCATTTCAAGGGTGCCATGGCAGCGTTAGTATGTGAATGAAGCTTGACGATGATAGTCCCTTCAGTTTTACAGTGAAAAAGTTGACACAATTCCAGTCATGTGTTGTTGTTTTTAAATTACTTTATTAAAACGTTCAACTATGCCTGTTGTCCAAAGATCGTGGTATAATCTTTGGGTAGTAATATTTCTCAAAACATATATGTAAGTAAGCACTAGCTACTACGTAATACTTAATTTTATTACCATAATAACCACAGTTCTATACTGAACCGAATCAGGAAACCAAATACTGCATGTGTACAAATGTGTACAGTAATGTATACTGTCAAGGGTATAGCCTAACATTACTGTGTGAAAGTGTGTAGGTATATCTGTAGTATAATAATTATTAAATAGGTGGCTTGTATAAACTAATTACTGTACATGTATCTGTGGTCGATATAGTGAAATAGTTAACAGTATACACTTTGTCACCTAACTGAACTTTGCCTTAAATAGATATTTCATCACGGTGATTACCATATTAGGATATATCTACTCATTACAACTTGTTAATACAGTGTCCTCATTAGGAAATACACAACAGTATAAAAGTACCACAACTCTCACATAGTTACTTTCAACACTTCACAGTAAATTATTGCAGTAGTGAAATAGAGTTAATCAGTGCTGGCTATTTACAATGACTACCATTGTAACACTAGTAGTTCTAGTTAGTCTAGGAATAGTGCTAGTTGATGGAGAATGTCAAACAAATGGTGGACCTATTGACAACTGTTGTTGTCTTGGCTACAATAACAACAACTACAATGTAAAGAGTTCAGGAGTCTACACCATTGGTAACTTCTGCGGAGTGAAATGTTCCAATGCTAGAGTATATTGTGATACTACCTCAGGAGGAGGAGGATGGACTGTCATCCAGAGGAGAAGAGATGGAAGTGTTGAATTTAGAGGCAGAGATTGGGTAGAATATGAAGATGAATTTGGAAATCTTCATGGAGAATTTTGGCTTGGATTAAGATCCATGTACTGCCTTACCAACCAAGGAAGTTGGGAGCTTCGAATAGACTATCAGTTATCTAATATCTTATCTTCACTACAGACAGTTTGCTATAGGACCAGCTGATGATCAGTACCGACTAAACTATCAGGATTTGATAGTGTTGGACTGACTGATCCATTTGTTAGTGGCCATCCATTGACTGGTATGAAATTTTCTTCTCGTGATCGTGACAATGACCTGTCAACTGGCAATTGTGCACGTGGTGATGGTGGAGGGTGGTTGAGATCCTGTACTTACATTCGGCTTAATAGTGCCTACAATTATGGCCGCACAATTTTACTCAATGGTCAGTGGCATGCCCTACCATTTATGGAGATCAAAATTAGACTGCTGAATTGTAGCAGTAACTAATTTCACAAATACGTACTATTTCCTTGTTGTATATACACATTAATAGGCTGTTGAAATACACATGCTTATTATAGATAGCTATGTATGTATAGCCAACTAAATTATATAGTTTACACCTTTGTTTTCATCTTAATGTATCAATGGTAGTGGAAAATTTTGAATGATGGCATTGATGGGGAGAGAGATAGAATTTCTGGCAGCCAGGGGATTGGGAAGAACACTAGCTCCCCAGAATGTCTGACAGTTCACTGGCACTAATTAGTACATATCGCTATAACATCAACTAATATGTAGCCAGAAGTATACATTCCTATTTCGCAACTAATAATCAAAAACAGCAAAGGCATTAAAAGGCATGTGGCTTTCCAAATATAGGCTAGTATCAAAAAGATGTGTAATAGTGTATTATATAGACAGTTATATTATCCAATTTTGTCTATAACATGTGTACACAAAGGCATAGAGCCTGCTGTATAGCCTGTTTAAGTGCCATAACAAAATACATACACATAAACTTATAACCAGTGTTGGGCAAGTTACTTTGTAAAAGTAACTAGTTAAATATTACATATTACTTGCAACAGAACTATTTAGTTACAGTTACATATTACCCATAAAATAAAATAAGCTGTAATATTATTACATATTATATTACTTTGTGTCCACAGCCTTAAGCTGTCACGTGTGAAACTACCACCTTATCACGTGACATGATTGCGTTGTTGGACAATGTGCAAATCTTGGTTATAAGTAAGAAGCTAGTGAATAAGCTTCATTCAGTAGGCCTCGTTACTTCATTGTGGTTCGACGTTACTCAGAGGATTACTAACGAGATTAGTAACTTCGTTACTTTTAGTAATAATATTTCGTCATATTAGACTCGTTACAGTAATTATATTACTTAGGTAACGCGTTACGTTTGTAAGTAAAGTATCTTGCGTTATATTACCTGTTTTCATAGCGTATTTCGTTATATTACTTTGTTACCACAAAAGTAATAATAATACGTAACGCGTTACATAAGTAACGCGTTACTCCCAACACTGCTTATAGTAAGTAGCTTATACATGATGAATATCATTACAGCTCCATGATTGACGTAGAAGACAGTTGATTGTCTAAGCTAATGCCACATCTGAGTTTTACTGCATGTACCTAATATGGTAAACAGCTACTATAATCACCATAATAGGATATTAGAACTATATACTCATGTAGCTTTTCCTTGTTAGGAAACATGGAAGGGTATAAAAACAATACAACTCTCATGCACTTTCAGCAGTTCAAAGTCAATTATTATTGTAGTAGTGAACCAGTATTGGCTAGTCTACAATGACTACTATTATAACACTAGTAATACTAGTTAGTCTAGGAATAGTGCTAGTTGATGGAGAATGTCAAACAAATGGTGGACCTATTGATAACTGTTGTTGTCTTGGCTAACAACTATAAAGAGTTCAGGAGTCTACATTATTGGTAACTTCTGTGGAATAAAAGACTCCAATACTAGAGTATATTGTGATACTACCTCAGGAGGAGGAGGATGGACTATCATTGAGAGGAGACAAGATGGAAGTGTTGATTTCACAAACAGAGATTGGGTGGAATATGAAGATGGATTTGGTAGCCTTGATGGAGAATTTTGGCTTGGGTTAAAATCTATTCACTTTTACACTAGTCATACAAATTGGGAGCTTCAAATAGACTATCAGCTATCCAATGGAACAATTATCTTCATTACAAACAGTTTGCAATAGGACCAGCAGAGGATCAGTATCGACTGACCATATCAGGGTCTAATAGTGTTGGACTCAGTGATCCATTTATTGATAATAGACACTATCATGGATTGAACAACACGAACTTTACTTCACGTGATCGTGACAATGACTTGTCAGCAGACAGTTGTGCAATTTGGAATAATAATGGTGGATGGTGGTACAAAAGGTGTAGTGCAATCATAGCACATAGTTACTACAATGCAAAGGATGCAATATACCTCAATGGTCAGTGGCTTGCTCTACCATTTATGGAAATTAAAATCAGACCACTGAATTGTAAAATCACTAACTGATAATCTGTGCTAAAAACATTCCATATTATAATGTGCGTGCGTTAGGTGTTAATTTTAGTTAGGCATTTAAGAGAGTGATAATTTTGTGTCCATTAACTATTGGTTGCTTGTAATCATTGTATTGTTAAATGCAATAATCACATAACTTAATACACATAAACTTGTACATTGATCCAGTATGCATCACTGTGTCACATAATTTTGTTGCTGAAATGTGCGCTATTGTAGTTAGACAAATAGTTAATTATTGGGGTGTAGCGGTGCATACATTCAGACAACTGAGTGCACTATTTGTCCTTTATACTTATAATGCTCCTTCCCTCTGGTCAGCACAGTCTGCTTGCAACCTCAGCCTATGCATTAAGTAACCAGTCTATAGCTATTTTGCCAGCATAGTTAGTTAAATTGTTATTTTAACAGGGAAGTAGCATCAGCCATGCTCTGCAAACAAACACACCTATTAACATTACTAAAATATTCTTAAATAACTATTTCAATATTGAGTAAAATTTAATATTGTTGTGCTCATGAAGAATAATGCTAGCATAATAGGTAGATTTTGTATTATTGATTTTCTGCAAATACAATAATCCCCGTGATACAGTGTAGTCTCGTGTACGTATATACGTACCACATACAAGTGGTCTACATGGCTTTGTAAGAGTAAAACTAAATTTAATAATGCAGTAAACACTAATTGTTAACATGCATTGTTATTAGGCTTTCAAAGAGACAACTTTTAGTGGCAATCAAGTGTGTAAAATTAAGAATTACTCAAAGCAACTCAAATTTTATTCAGGGAGACAGCAATCAGCCAATGGATGGTATTTTTTCAGCATTCTTGTAAGTACATTATATGTATGTACACCATTACCCTAGCTTGACTTTGTAACATCGAGAAGGTCCATGAGTACTCTGGATGATCTGTAATTCACTAGTAGAATACTAGAGGTCAGTGACTTTTGGTCAATATAATTGCGACTGAATTTTGGAAAAGTGCCGTTATGGTAGTGTCAAGAGTTCATAATATGTGACTGAATTTTGGAAAATCATCCATATGTGTGTGCATGAAATAATTAGAAGTTTCATGTTTAATGGGTTGCTAATAAGAGCAGGACACAGTTTTAAAAATATATTTCGATAATATTCTTGTAATTTAAGGTATTGAGAATGGCTTTAAACTATTAACAAGTAGATTTGCACCATAAAGCTTGCTGTTTGATCACTAAATATTTTTGGTGTCAAATGTGCCCATATGGGTGATTTTCCAAAATTCGGTCACACATACATAGGGAGGTATGTTATGAACTCTTGCTATATATCTTATGAATGCTTGGTTGCACCTAAACAATTAGAATTTTTGAAACTAGCATGGTGCTGTAATATCAAAAAACATTTTAAACATATTTCTAAAGCTTTTCTTGTAATTCAAGGTATCATGGTTTATTCTACCCTAAATACGTAAGTAGGAATTTCAAAACTAAGTATTTAATGTGCTGAATGCATTTTCCAATTTCAGTCACAATTGTGGCCAGATTTGCGAAAAGGGGTCTTCCACACAAATTCAATTTTGTAAACTTGGGAGACCATAACTTAGCATCCAAGTAACCTATTAATGTGAAATTTTCACCATCTTCTAAGCTATATTGGTTCTCACGTCTGACCAAATTTCAAGTCAATAGCTTTTTCTGGTCTGAAGTTATGAATTGTCGAAGTTGGCAAATTGGATGTGTGTGGAAGACCCCTTTTCGCAAATCCAGTCACAATTTATCATAATTGTAGTAGGGTTAAAAATGTCAATTCTATGACCATGCATCCTCTGACTAACATTTTGGTGGTAGAATTGAGTTCTAGAGACATTTTCTAAAAATTTTGCTCCCAGGTCCCTCACAAAAAATGCCAGCATTTTTGCCAGGGTTAGAATTTAAAACAGCCACCAGCAAAACATGTACAATTTTTACTATGATAGCTAAAATCTTAAATGAGGACACTTTTCTAAGCAAGTCACCCATCAGGATTCTGATTCTGGCATCATTTTTGGTGCTATGATGTCATTAAAACTCTAAACCTCAAAGTAATAATAGGTGCTATCCAGCAATATTATTATTTTGATACAGTACAGTGGAACCTTGGTTATATACATGTATCCAAACCCCTTGGGACCAGGTGTAGTCCATAAGTCTGAAAAGTCCATATCTCTGAAACTGTGCATAAATAGCTTAAACTATCATAAAGATGATCTCTTTAAAATTATTAGTATTTCAAATACCCTAATAGAACAGTCACTGTATTCTAGTAGAGCAGTCATTCCCATAGTTCAGTTAACAAAGAATCTGATAAGTGGGGTCAAGATAACTGAGGTTCCACTGTAATTAGTATACAATATTACAACATCTCATTTATTATCAGAACACTCTGTTTCACTAAATTCTGGGTCAGATGAATCTTCCCTTCTCTCGTCTAACGTATCTTCATCATTATCCTTACATTCGTCTTCTTCACCTCTTTCTGGTGCCCCAAGGGCTGGTGTTGGTAAATGTGCTGGAAGAGTGGGAAGAGTATGTCGAACAGGATGGCTTACCAGCTCTCAGCCACGTCAAATTGGTGAAGGGTGATGCTTCAATGATGGATGGAGAACTAGATATGCTAAGTACTTTGTATGAAAAGTAAATGCTGGCACAAACAATCTGCATCGGAGGAAGACAAATGATCAAATAAATGACTATTTTCATTGTCTTTCACTTATCAGCTTGAACCTTATTATAGAGCTACTTTTGTTAATATCCCCATAAATAAAATATCATGTAAATTTGAAGAACTCATCTATGGTCCCCTCCTTGAAGTCACGATTGTCTCCAGTAGCTTTTGAGCAACAACATTAACACTCTTTGCCACTTTGTCATACACTGAAGACTCCTCCTACCTAAAAACTAGAGTCAGCATTACAGCCTGTAATATAATATATAATGGAGCTGACAATGTAGTACATTTCATTCAGATTACATGACATCTCTCTTACAGCTGCGCATAATATAATTATATTTTAAGCCATTTGACAAATTACCAAGAATTCCAGCAATAATATGATACTGAACTATGGATGAAGTGATTACGCCAGCATGTTTTAGTTACATGCATATGTTTCTGACTCCCTGTATTCACAGGCTTTAGCCTTCTCACAAGACCCTAGTGGGATAACATTCACAGATAGAATACTTTTATAAGAATTAGATGTAGGTGTGTGTGTGTGGGTATAGGGAACTAAAAAAATAGTTATATATGCTGGAATTTTGAAGCAATTATAAAGTATTAACTGTTATTTAAAATTCGAGATACTGTAATAGAACAGTCACACATAGCTGTCACATAAAATGATCATAATGAATTACTCTAATATAACAACCAGCTAAAAGAACAGAAGACTATTTAAAGCTGGAACTTTATTATTAATGGTGTAATACAGGCTAATATTATTTACCGAAGATGGTGGCAAAATTTTGTGTAGTAGCAAAAGCATAAAAAGTAAGAACTATAGTTGATCAAAAGCATATCATACTTACCTCATGTCTATACTGAACTGAATCAGGAAACCATATACATGGAAAACTGTATGTGTACAAATATGTACAGTAATCTATGCTGTCAAGGTATAGCCTAACATTATTGTGTGAAAGTGTGTAGGTATATCTGTAGGTATATAGGTAGTTTGTATAAACTAATTATCTGTGGTTGATATAGTGAATAGTTAGTTAACATTGTACGCTTGTCACCTAAATAGATGTTTCATCACTGTATTTACCATATTAGGATATATCTACTCATTACAGGTTGTTACAGTGCAGTGTGTCCTTATTAGGAAATACACAATAGTATAAAAACACTACAACTATCATCTATTTTTAACAGTTCACAGTCAATTATTGTAGTAGTGAACTAGAGTTGATCAGTGTTGGCTAGTCTACAATGACTACTATTATAACACTAGTAATTCTAGTTAGTATAAAAATAGTGCTAGTTGATGCTGATGGTAATGATTGTATAATTCGTGATAATGATCCAATTGAGAACTGCTGCAATCTTGGATTTGGTCATTCTAAATTCAGTTCAGTTGTTAACAAGCCTAAAGTGTATGATATGAAGAATTTCTGTGGAAACTGTCAATCAACACTCACTAAAGTCTACTGTGACACTCTTACTGCTGGTGGAGGATGGACCGTTATTCAGAGGAGACAAGATGGAAGTGTTGACTTTAAGCAAAGAGGCTGGGTAGAATATGAAGAAGGATTTGGTGATCTTACAGGAGAATTTTGGTATGGACTACGTTCCATACATTGTCTGACTAGTAATGGAAGGTGGGAACTACGTATTGACTTTAATTTTACTAATGGAACACAATCTTTTCTTCACTACAATCAGTTTTCAGTAGGACCAGCTGAGAACCAGTATCTACTAAGTATATCAGGATTTGATAGTGTTGAACTGTCCGATCCATTTAGTACATATGGTTCTATGAATGGCATGAAATTTTCTTCTCATGATCGTGACAATGACTTGTGGTCTAGAAACTGTGCACAACATCGTGGTGGATGGTGGCACAGATCATGTGGTGAAATAATGCTCAATAATGACTACAATTATAGCTACACAGTAAAAATCAATCGTCAGTATTATGCTCTACCATTTGTGGAGATTAAAATTAGACCACTAAATTGTGACCAGTGACTTCATTCTGCACACAATTTTTGACTGTAGTAGACTAGTACAGACTTACTGTGAATTATGCATGCATATTAATTTTACACAAGTATCTTGTGCATTTCGATTTTTTTTGTTTCTGTAATTTTTACATCATTTGTATTACTTATCATTTTTGTAATTACCGTAATTCGCTTTATTTCCGAGCAAAAAAAATTTCGTGATATAAATTTTCGTGTAAAATAATTTTGTATGATTTACGCGAATGACTGTTCTATTAGAGTAGTTCGATCTTATGCAAAAGAAATTTTCGTACAAGTACTTGCATACGAAAATTATTTTACAACGAAAAAAAAAAGAAAATTACGGTATATACATATGAAGAAGATCATTGTGCAAGAGATAGTCTGGGTTGCCATACTGAAAGACAGTAGACATCAACATCCTAGCTATAGGCCATTTTCCACCTTGAGATATTTTGCCCAGCGCTTCATAATAGCTATAACGTCAAGACTTTCTGGAGATGAAAAACCATGTTGGTAGGAAGTGTGCATTATTTTAATAATACACTCTTTGCAACTTGAACATCAAGGTTAGGCCATTTCAATTAAATCTTTTGTTTCTTGGACTGAAATTAAGTAAAAGTGGGTCGGTAGGTAGGTATAAATAAAATAATAATTGGTGGCAATAATAATTTTTAAACTGAAGTTATGGCAATGCGTGTAACCACGGCGTTTGATAACAAACTATTAGTTATGGTTAGTACTTCTAAATGACCAAACGTACATCCATAGTCTGCTTTTACAACTCTTCTTGTAATAACCAAGCTCGCCCCACACATAGCAGATATGGATGGCTAACAATACATTGACCCCACAAACTCACGTGATCGAACACGTGATCTTTAAAAATGAACAAAAACATTTCATTTACAAATTTTGTGGGTCGGTCGGGTCCGAGAAACAAGAAAATTAGTTGAAGTGGCCTTATAGGAAGTGAAACATCATACAACTTGATACAAAAGAACCTGCATGAACTAGGCTCCTACTTATAGGGTACGTATATGCATGACTGGAGTAGGCATGAGGCTATTATGCTCCAAAAATTGAGCATTATGCTTTTGAACAGTGCTCAAAAAATCACCAATTATGCTTTTGAGAATTGCCCATTATTCCCAAAATTATGCCATCATAATTGGCTAATAATGCTGTGGTTTATTGCCATATCACACCATTTTCACTGATGTTTAAGCTTCAAATAGTCTTCAATTCTTTAGCTGGCTGTTGTATTAGAATATTTCATTTCAATGTGACTGCTTTAATATTTTCAGTGACTGTTCTAGTAGAGTTTCTGAGTGCTCTATTAGAGTATCTCAATCTTTTTTAACAGTATTGTGCAATCTGCAGATTTTCCTACTGCTAAAGTTTTATAATCACCTCAAAATGCTAGCATAATCCCTGATTCCCACACATACCTTTTATGCTCAAAATTATGCCAGCATAATTGCCACATCCCTAGACTAGAGTACACTTGCACAAACACTCCTCATCCACATGGCTTCAGCCTGCTATAATGTATCAATTAATTGTTTATTGTGCAGTATAATTTCATTCTAGGATGATTACATTTAATCACAGTTGACATATCTCTTACGCCTGCACATGGTACAATTATTTTGAGCCACTTAACAAATTCCAAGAATTTCAGCAATGATATAATGCTGAATTATTAATGAGGCAATTTGTATGCCAGCATAATTCTCACATTTTAATTACGCACATGCTTCTGACCCCCTGTATCCACAGGCTGTCTTCTCACAGGTTCCTATCTAGTGTCAGTGGGATAGCATTCACAAAATAGAAACCTTTTATGAGAATTATATGTAGATGTGAGTGGGCTTATATTATAGGGAACTATGCTGGAATTTTGAAGCAGTTATTAGCGTATAACAGTATAAGCAATTTGCACAATCTCATTTAAAAATTGAAATACACTAAGAAATTCTAATAGAACTGTCACAACATTAATAATATAGTCACATAAATTGATTATAATGAATTACTGTACCAGTTAATAGAATAGATGACTATAATTATATTTGAAACTGAAATGTGGCCCAGTCTGACAAAATTGGTCTTACAGCCAGGAAAAAACACTACTACGAGATGTCTGACTGGCCTGAAGGGGTGCCGTTATCATTTCAAGGGTGCCATGGCAGCGTTAGTATGTGAATGAAGCTTGACGATGATAGTCCCTTCAGTTTTACAGTGAAAAAGTTGACACAACTCCAGTCATGTGTTGTTGTTTTTTAAATTACTTTATTAAAACGTTCAACTATGCCTGTTATCCAAAGATCGTGGTATAATCTTTGGGTAGTAATATTTCTCAAAAAATATATGTAAGTAAGCACTAGCTGCTATGTAATACTTAATTTTATTACCATAATAACCACAGTTCTATACTGAACCGAATCAGGAAACCAAATACTGTATGTGTACAAATGTGTACAGTAATGTATACCGTCAAGGGTATAGCCTAACATTACTGTGTGAAAGTGTGTAGGTATATCTGTAGTATAATAATTATTAAATAGGTGGCTTGTATAAACTAATTACTGTACATGTATCTGTGGTCGATATAGTGAATAGTTAACAGTATACACTTTATCACCTAACTGAACTTTGCCTTAAATAGATATTTCATCACTGTCATTGCCATATTAGAATATATCTACTCATTACAACCTGTTAATACAGTGTCCTCATTAGGAAATACACAACAGTATAAAAGCACCACAACTCTCACATAGTTACTTTCAACAGTTCACAGTCAACTATTGTAGTAGTGAAATAGAGTTAATCAGTGCTGGCTAGTTACAATGACTACTATTATAACACTAGTAGTTCTAGTTAGTCTAGGAATAGTGCTAGTTGATGGAGAATGTCAAACAAATGGTGGACCTATTGACAACTATTGTTGTCTTGGCTACAATAACAACAACTACAATAAAAAGAGTTCAGGAGTCTACACCATTGGTAACTTCTGCGAAGTGAAATGTTCCAATGCTAGAGTATATTGTGATACTACCTCAGGAGGAGGAGGATGGACTGTCATCCAGATGAGAAGAGATGGAAGGGTTGAATATAGAGGTAGAGATTGGGTAGAATATGAAGATGGATTTGGAAACTTTCATGGAGAATTTTGGCTTGGATTAAGATCCATGCATGCACTGCCTTACCAACCAAGGAAGTTGGGAGCTTCGAATAGACTATCAGTTATCTAATGGAACAAGATCTTATCTTCACTACAGACAGTTTGCAATAGGACCAGCTGAGGATCAGTACCGACTAAACATATCAGGATTTGATAGTGTTGGACTGACTGATCCATTTGTTAGTGACCATCCATTGACTGGTATGAAATTTTCTTCTCGTGATCTTGACAATGACCTGTCAACTGGCAATTGTGCACATGGTGATGGTGGAGGGTGGTTGAGATCCTGTACTTACATTCGGCTTGATAGTGCCTATAATTATGGCCGCACAGTTGTACTCAATGGTCAGTGGCATGCCCTACCATTTATGGAGATCAAAATTAGACTGCTGAATTGTAGCAGTAACTAATTTCACAAATATGTATTATTTCCTTGTTGTATATACACATTAATAGGCTGTTGAAATACACATGCTTATTATATATAGCTATGTATGTATAGCCAACTAAATTATATACTTTACACCTTTTTTTTTCATCTTAATGTATCAATGGTAGTAGAAAATTTTGAATGATGGCATTGATGGGGAGAGAGATAGAATTTCTGGCAGCCAGGGGATTGGGAAGAACACTAGCTCCCCAGAATGTCTGACAGTTCACTGGCACTGATTAGTACATATCGTTATAACATCAACTAATATGTAGCCAGAAGTATACATTCCTATTTTGCAACTAATAATCAAAAACAGCAAAGGCATTAAAAGGCGCATGGCCTTCCAAATATAGGCTAGTATCAAAAAGATGTGTAATAGTGTATATATAGACAGTTATATTATCCAATTTTGTCAACAACATGTGTACACAAAGGCATAGAGCCTGCTGTATAGCCTGTTTAAGTGCCATAACAAAATACATACACATAAACTTATAAGTGTAATTTAGTACGACAAGTAAGAGGATTATAACAGACAAAACAATTACAAGAATTACACTATACAACAAGAAAATGATGAAGTAGCTACTGAGTGAAATACAGTATCAAAGGTGGCAGCCAAGAAATGACTGCAATGATATTATGTCAACTGACAATAATTTTATAGTACCATTGTGGCCCAAAAGGCAACAAAAAACTTTTTGGTTAGAAATAGCAGTCAAAGTGGCAAAATATGACATAATATACAAATTCCTGGCTAGTACCAATACATGGTCAAATCTACTGACACTACAAAGTACTGACTGACAGTATGTACATATGTGACCGGGCCTGCGATAATAGGGCATGTGGGCACATGATTTTTGCCTACTTTTTCACACTTTAATTACTCATAACTTTTTGTATCATTACGCTATGGTATTGCAATTTTCAGTTCTTCGTACGCATCTAAGTGGCATCATGATGCAGGTTACAGAATGCAAAAATACTATTCCATTACTGAGATATGACCTGAAGAGTGATTGGGTGTAGTTTGTGCCCACATGCCCTGTTTTCGTATGCCCGGTCACATATATAGACATGCACAAGCACAGGTCACTAATATGTGTGACAGTATTACGTGTGTATATAAGTAAGTAGCTTATACATGATGAATATCATTACAGCTCCATGATTGACATAGAAGACAGTTGATTGTCTAAGCTAATACCACACCAGACTTTTACTGCATGTACCTAATATGGTAAACAGCTACTATAATCACCATAATAGGATATTTGAACTATATACTCATGTAGCTTTTCCTTGTTAGGAAACATGGAAGGGTATAAAAACAATACAACTCTCATGTACTTTCAGCAGTTCAAAGTCAATTATTGTAGTAGTGAACTAGAGTTGATCAGTGTTGGCTAGTCTACAATGACTACTATTATAACACTAGTAATACTAGTTAGTCTAGGAATAGTGCTAGTTGATGGAGAATGTCAAACAAATGGTGGACCTATTGATAACTGTTGTTGTCTCGGCTACAATAACAACAACTACAATGTAAAGAGTTCAGGAGTCTACACTATTAATAACTTCTGTGGAGTAAAAGACTCCAATACTAGAGTATATTGTGATACTACCTCAGGAGGAGGAGGATGGACTATCATTGAGAGGAGGCAAGATGAAAGTGTCGATTTCACAAACAGAGATTGGGTGGAATATGAAGATGGATTTGGTAGCCTTGATGGAGAATTTTGGCTTGGGTTAAGATCTATTCACTGTTACACTAGTCATGCAAATTGGGAGCTTCGAATAGACTATCAGTTATCTAATGGAACAAAATCTTATCTTCATTACAAGCAGTTTTCAGTAGGACCAGCAGAGGATCAGTATCGACTGACCATATCAAGGTCTGATAGTGTTGGACTCAGTGATCCATTTAATGATAATGGACACTATCATGGATTGAACAACATGAACTTTACTTCACGTGATCGTGACAATGACTTGTCAGTAGACAATTGTGCAATTTGGGATAATAACGGTGGCTGGTGGTACAAAAGGTGTAGCCTAATCAGAGCACATAGTTACTACAATGCAAAGAATGCAATATACCTCAATAGTCAGGGGCTAGCTCTACCATTTATGGAAATGAAAATCAGACCACTGAATTGTAAAAATCGCTAACTGATAATCTATGCTAAAAACATTCCATATTAATATGTGTGCGTTATAGGTGTTAATTTTAGTTTGACATTTAAGAGAGTGATAATTTTGTGTCCATTAGCCATTGATTTCTTGTAATCATTGTATTGTTAAATAAAATAATCACATAATTTAATACACATAAACTTGTACATCGATCCAGTATGCATCACTGTGTCACATAATTAATTTTGTTGTTAAAATGTGTGCCATTAGACAAATAATTAATTATTGGGGTGTAGTGGCCACCCTGGGTACAAACATTCAGACAACTGAGTGCACTATTTGTCCTTTATACTTATAATGCTCCTTCCCTCCGGTCAGCCCAGTCTGCTTGCAAGTTTACCCTACGCATTAAGTAACCAGTCTATTTTGCCAGCATAGTTACTAGGTGCTTCAGTTTTAAATATGTTATTTTAACAGGGAGGCAGCATCAGCTGACACAGTTCTTCAGCTATGCCCTGCAAACAAAACACACCTATTAACATTACTAAAATATTCTTAAAGAACTATTTCAATTTGGAGTAAAATTTAATATTGTTGTGCCCATGAAGAATAATGCTAGCATAATAGGTAGATTTTGTATTATTGATTTTCTACAGATACAATAATCCCTGTGATACAGTGTAGTCTCTGTACAGTATATATGTACCACATACAAGTGGTCTGCATGGCTTTGCAAGAGTAAAACTAAATTTAATAATGCAGTAAACATTAATTGTTAACATGCATTGTTATTAGGCTTTCACTTTTAGTGACAATCAATTGTGTAAAGGTAAGAAAACAACTCAAAATTTTATTCAGGGAGACAGCAATCAGCCAATGGATGGCTGTTTTTCAGCTTTCTTGTACACATATGTATACTATTACCCTAGCTTGTTCTCTTGTGTATGTTATCATTGACAAGTTCAAGGTCAATGAGTACTCTGGACGATTTGTAATTCACTTAGTGGAATACTAGAGGTCAGTGACTTTTGGTCATTATGAACATGACTGAATTTTGGAAAATTACCCTTATGGTAGCACCAAGAGTTCATAATTATGCAGTATATAGGGAGGTGTATTATGAATTCTTGCTATATAATATATTATGAATGCTTGCATGGTTACACCTAAACAGTTAGAATTTTTGAAACTATATAGCATTGTGCTGTTAACAGCAGAAAACATTTTAAAAATATTTCTAAGCTTTCCTTGTAATCCAAGGTATCTATGGTTTATTCTACCCATGGGTAGGAATTTCAAAACTAAATATTTAATGTGCTGAAATGCATTTTCCAAAATTCAGTCACAATTTATCATAATTGTAGTAGGGTCAAAAATGCCAATTCCATGACCATGCATCCTCTGGCTTGGCTAACATGTTTTGATGGTAGAATTGAGTTCTAGAGACATTTTCTAAAAATTTAGCTCCCAGGTCCCTTCCAAAAATGCCGGCATTCTTTTGCCAAGAGGGTAGAATTTAAAACAGCCACCAGCAAACCAATTTTTGACTTATGATAGCTAAAATATTAAACAAGGACACTTTTCTAAGCAAGTCACCCATCAGGATTCTGACATCATGTTGGTGCTATGATGTCATTAAAACTCTAAAACTCAAAGTAATAATAGGTGCTATCCAGCAGTATTAATATGGTATCTCTGAAACTGTGCTTAAATAGCTTAAAATATCATAAAGATCTCTTTAAAATTATCAGTATTTTCAAATACCCTAATAGAACATTCACTGTACTCTAACAGAGCAGTTATTCCCTTAGTTCAGTTAACCAAGAATCTGGATAAGTGGGGTCTGGATAACTGAGGTTCCACTGTAATTAGTATACAATATTACAACATCTCATTTATTCAGAATCAGAACACTCTGTTTATTAAAGTCTGGGTCAGATGAATCTTCCCTTCTCTCATCTTCATCATTCTCCTTACATTCATTCTCTTCTCTCATCTCTTCCCTTCTCTCATCTTCATCATTCTCCTTACATTCATTCATTCTCCTTCCCTTCTCTCATCTTCATCATTCTCCTTACATTCATCTTCCTCATCTCTTTCTGGTTCCGGGCTGGTGTTGGTAATTGTGCAGCTGGAAGATTGGGAAGAGTATGTCGAACAGGACAGCTTGCCAGCTCTCAGCCATGTCAAATTGGTGAAGGGTGATGCTTCAATGATGAGTGGAGCACTAGATATGCTAAGTACTTTGTGCGAAGTAAGTACTGGCACAAACAGTCTGCATCTGGAAGAGGACAAATGAACAAATAAATAACTTTTTACATTGCCTTTCACTTATTAGCTTGAGCCTCACCATAGAGCTACCCCATGAATCACATTTCATGTAAATTTGAAGAGCTCATCTATGATTCCCTCCTTGAAGTCAAGATTGTCTCCACACTTTGTAAGTAGCTTTAATTTTGAGCAACAACCACAGCAAAAATAGTGTTCCAATACTACCTATACAAACTCTGTCTCTAGTCAGTATTGGAAGAAAATAATCCCTATAACGAGAGAAAATGGGCCACAAATCTTTAAATGACTCCAATGCTATTCAGTATTGGGGCCTGTGGTGTGATTTTGTCGAGCATACCAAAGGAATATATACAGGCAGTATTTGTATACGAATTATGCTGTGAATACTCTTTGTCACTTTGTCATACACTGAAGACTTCTCCTGCCTAAAAGCTAGAGTCAGCATTACAGCCTGTAATATATATAATGGAGCTGACAATACAGTACATTTCATTCAGATTACATTTAATCACAATTGACATCTCTCTTACAGCTGCGCATAATATAATTATTCTGAGTCACTTGAAAATTTACCAAGAATTCCAGCAATGATATGATACTGAACTATGGATGGAGTGATTACGCAAGCATGAAATTAGTTACATGTTTCTGACTCCCTGTATTCACAGGCTTTAGCATTCTCACAGGTCTCTAGTTAGATAACATTCACAGAATAGAATACTTTATGAGAATTATACATAGGTGTGTGTGGGTATAGGGAACTATGCTGGAATTTTGAAGCAGTTATAAAGTATTAACTGTAAGCAATTTGCACAATTTCATTTAATATTCGAGATACTATAATAGAACATCACACAAAATTTAATAATAAAGCAGTCACATAAAACGATTGTAATGAATTACTCTAATATAACAACCAGCTAAAAGAGCAGAACACTATTAATCCCGGAACTTCATGACCGAAGATGGTGGCAAAATTTTGCGTAGTAGCAAAAACATAAAATGTAAGAACTGTAGCTGATCAAAAGCATATCATAATAACCTCATGTCTGTATCAGGAAACCATGAAACTGTATGAGTACAAATATGTACAGGAATGTATACTGTTAAGGGTATAGCCTAACATTATTGTGTGAAAGTGTGTAGGTATATCTGTAGGTATATAGGTGGTTTGTATAAATTAATTATCTGTGGTTGATATAATGAATAGCTTACACTACACACTTTGTTACCTACCTGAACTTGAGATATTTTGTCACAGTGATTACCATATTAGGATATATCTACTCATTATAGTATCCTTATTAGGAAATACAGAACAGTATAAAGTACAACATGTTTCATGTACTTTCAACAGTTCACAGTCAATTATTGTAGTAGTGAACTAGAGTTGATCAGTGTTGGCTAGTCTACAATGACTACTATTATAATAGTAGAGAGGCGTATCTAAGATATTGTGCACTTTTTGAAGAAAGTATGAAATTTTGTACATAGTTTCAACAGATCATGAAGAGTTTTTTTGGATATGGAGCCATCGCAGATTTGACCTTTGGTGACCTTTACGATCACATTTGTGTACAAAATATTGTATTTCTGCAATTATAGTACATAAATTGTAATCAAAACTACCTTAATGGGATACCAAATGCAAGTGCTTGCTTTAAAGAATACACTGGTGCTTGAATTAAGCTCATACCTTATTCTGTTCTCAAGTTATAACACTTCAAACATTTGATTAAATCTTTTTATCAATTATACATCAAATTAACTATGTCTGTCTTTCACATTCTCCAGAGCAGGAGCAGAGTAGAGTGCACTTTAAAGTAGCCTTGACACATTTGCACCTTGCAGTGCACCCTTTCTTGCATGCACAGCGTATCAGTTCATAACAACATTGTGAAGCTTCTGGGAGTGTGGTCCATAGTAGATGCCACCCTGTAGCATCCTTCCACCACTCCCATTCTGCTGGACTAGGGAGTTCCGGAATCTGAATTACTGTCATACTCCAGCAATGTGCTTGGTAGCTTTCCCTCTTAATATGTTGCTTGAGTGCTGCTTGTGTTGGTGGTATGTTCTCCAGGCTTCTTGACTTCTGTGTAAATAACCGTTTCCTAGCATCTTTGACCGTTAGAAGGTCACTGGTCCAATCATACAGCACCACTACAAATCGCTCCAATAATGACAAGAACAAGTCACTAATGTTGTCTTCCATGAGCATGAGGTCTTCAAATGCTTCAGTGATATCAGGAAATACTTTCCACACACTCCAGGCTGTCTTTTCCCCTCGTCCTCCAAATGCTGAAACTGTGTCACATCCAGTAAATGCATGAAAAGCTGGCAAAGTTTTGCATATCACTGGATCCAATCCCCTGACAACTTCATGAACTGGTATATACCTGAAATGTAATTTACTACCAAATGCTAACCACAGCTCATCCGGATTAATCTGACTAAACATAGCGATTACCAGGATTACAACATCTGTATCTACTGTAGGTATGCACAATTTTTTGTGTCCTTTCTGCACAGCATCTCTTGCATGCAGTAGAAGACGTGTGTGTGCTTCTTCGTGTGAGCAGGGGGAAAGCTCTGTCACATCAGCATCATATGTGCTCAAAACTATCTTCCCATTAGTTGCATAGATCACCTTTCCCTCATCAGTTGTATTTGTTGTGACAAAAAGTTGAATAATTCTGTTTTTTTCTCGTCCACCCGAAGAAAGTCTCTCCAGTTTTTAGGGAGATGAGTGGTAGATGCTACTCTTCTTCGAATTCCTTTGCCTCTCTTTTGTCTGGTCACATCTTTTAAACTATTTACAATGTATTCATCCCAAACAACATCCACTCTCTGGGCTGTCAACATCAATGGCCATTGGTTTGTGCCCAAGAGATTGAAACTGCATTAAATGCTTGGCCAGTGATTTGTAACCACTTCCAACTGATGGTCTTTTGATTTTGCTGGACATTGCAAGGCTGCATTAGTATCCTCTTGGCAAAGGACACAGAGAGTCCAATTTGTAATGCAAGGTTCCTTGGGTCTAGGAACTGAAGCATCTACTATTGCATAGTTCTTTGCCATAATGCCAGTAATGGAAACTACAATTTCAGTTAGGAAAACAGAGCATTTTTGGGTAACACTTGTATTTAAAACAGCAATTTCACTTGCCATATGGTTACTAAAGTTCCATTTAATGACCAGCAAACAGGTAAGTGTTTCTTTAAATAATAGCTAGAAACAGAACAGTTTTGCATAACACTTGCATACATATACGTACTGCTAAATCAGCTGATTTCACTTACCATGTGGCCACTAAGATTCCATTTAAAGACTAGCAAACAAAAAAATGTAGTTAAGTGATACTTTACAGCATAGCTGCTGAAAACTAATTTGCATACTTGTCATGTTGTGACCACAACATGACCACAACATGACATGACAAGCAAATTTGTTTATTTGACACTTAACTTTTTAATGTGATAGCTATAACAAGAGTCTTCCTTTCTACTGTGAACTCCTTGATAAAAGTGAAGCAGCCTCCTATAAGGGCTGCTTTATATACAATCTAATCCAAAACAGCCAAGCTGTAAAAAAAGAGTGCGGCCCTGAGAAAGGCTATGGTGAAAAAAGATGTGAAATCCAAGGTGGCGGCCAAGAAATGGTTGTAATGGTAGGTTAATGGTAAAAATTTTAATAACGACAATTCAGGTGAATTTGGTGCCGCTTGGTCAATTGGCACAAAATTCACCTGAATTGTTGTTATTAAAATTTTTACCATTAACCTACCATCACAGCCATTTCTTGGCCGCCACCTTGGATTTCACATCTTTTTTCACCATAGCCTTTCTCAGGGCCGCACTCTTTTTTTACAGCTTGGCTGTTTTGGATTAGATTTCACTTCTTTTTGTATTTGTATTTAGGGCTTTTTAACCTGTCATTTTTTCTTTACTACAGGAAGAAGAAAAGATGAAGCAGGGTGATTTCTTTGTAGCTGACCTCTCTACAAGGTGATCCTTCTAGCTTATTTCTCTACCGGATGACTTGTTTGTAGCTGAACTCTATACAGGGTGATTTGTTTGTAGCTGAACTCTCTACAAGGTAACTTCTTCTAGCTGATTTTTCTACAGGGTGATTTGTTTGTAGCTGAATTCTCTACAGGGCGATTTGTTTGCAGCTAAACTGCTGAACTCTCTACATGGTAGTTTCTTTGTAGCTGAACTCTCTACAATGTAACTTCATTCTAGCTGAACTCTCTACGGGTGGCTTGTTTCTAGCTGATCTCTCTATAGGGTGACGTGTTTCTAGCTGAACTCTCTACAGGGTGATTTGTTTGTAGCTGAACTCTCTACAAGGTAACTTCTTCTAGCTGATCTTTCTACAGGGTGATTTGTTTGTAGCTGAATTCTCTACAGGGCAATTTGTTTGCAGCTGAACTCTCTACATGGTAGTTTCTTTGTAGCTGAACTCTCTGCATTGTAATTTCTTCTAGCTGAACTCTCTACAGGGTGACTTGTTTCTAGCTGAACTCTCTACAGGGTGATTTGTTTGTAGCTGAACTCTCTACAAGGTAACTTCTTCTAGCTGATCTTTCTACAGGGTGATTTGTTTGTAGCTGAATTCTCTACAGGGCAATTTATTTGCAGCTGAACTCTCTACATGGTAGTTTCTTTGTAGCTGAACTCTCTACAATGTAACTTCTTCTAGCTGAACTCTCTACAGGGTAATATGTTTGTAGTTGAACCCTCTACAGGGTGATTTGTTTGTAGCTAAACTCTCTACAAGGTAACTTCTTCTAGCTGATCTTTCTACAGGGTGATTTGTTTGTCTCTACACGGCAATTTGTTCACAGCTGAACTCTCTACATGGTAGTTTCTTTGTAGCTGAACTCTCTACAATGTAATTTCTTCTAGCTGAACTCTCTAAAGGGTGACTTGTTTCTATCTGAACTCTCTACAGGGTGATTTGTTTGTAGCTGAACTCTCTACAAGGTAACTTCTTCTAGCTGATCTTTCTACAGGGTGATTTGTTTGTAGCTGAACTCTCTACATGGTAGTTTCTTTGTAGCTGAACTCTCTACAATGTAACTTCTTCTAGCTGAACTCTCTACAGGGTGACTTGTTTCTAGCTGATCTCTCTACAGGGTGACTTGTTTCTAGCTGAACTCTCTAAAGGGTGATTTGTTTGTAGCTGAATTCTCTACAAGGTAACTTCTTCTAGCTGATCTTTCCACAAGGTGATTTGTCTGTAGCTGAATTCTCTACAGGGCAATTTGTTTGCTGCTGAACTCTCCACATGGTAGTTTCTTTGTAGCTGAACTCTCTACAATGTAACTTCTTCTAGCTGAACTCTCTACAGGGTGACTTGTTTGTAGTTGAACCCTCTACAGGGTGATTTGTTTGTAGCTGAACTCTCTACAAGGTAACTTCTTCTAGCTGATCTTTCTACAGGGTGATTTGTTTGTCTCTACACGGCAATTTGTTCACAGCTGAACTCTCTACATGGTAGTTTCTTTGTAGCTGAACTCTCTGCAATGTAATTTCTTCTAGCTGAACTCTCTAAAGGGTGACTTGTTTCTATCTGAACTCTCTACAGGGTGATTTGTTTGTAGCTGAACTCTCTACAAGGTAACTTATTCTAGCTGATCTTTCTACAGGGTGATTTGTTTGTAGCTGAACTCTCTACATGGTAGTTTCTTTGTAGCTGAACTCTCTACAATGTAACTTCTTCTAGCTGAACTCTCTACAGGGTGACTTGTTTCTAGCTGATCTCTCTACAAGGTGACTTGTTTCTAGCTGAACTCTCTAAAGGGTGATTTGTTTGTAGCTGAATTCTCTACAAGGTAACTTCTTCTAGCTGATCTTTCCACAAGGTGATTTGTCTGTAGCTGAATTCTCTACAGGGCAATTTGTTTGCTGCTGAACTCTCCACATGGTAGTTTCTTTGTAGAAGAACTCTCTACAATGTAACTTCTTCTAGCTGAACTCTCTACAGGGTGACTTGTTTGTAGCTGAACCCTCTACAGGGTGATTTGTTTGTAGCTGAACTCTCTACAAGGTAACTTCTTCTAGCTGATCTTTCTTAGACACGAGGCTGTTATGCTCCAAAAATCGAGCATTATGCTTTTGAGCAGTGCTCAAAAAATCACCTATTATGCTTTGGAGAATTGCCCATTATTCCCAAAATTATGCCACCATAATTGGCTACTAATGCCAGTATATTGCTGTATCAGACCATTTTTATTATTGATGTTTAAGCTTTAAATAGTCTTGAATTCTTTAGCTAGTTGCTGTATTAAAGTATTTCATGTCAACGTGACTGCTTTATTAGAGTAAATAATACTCAGTGAATGTTCTATTAGAGTTTCTGACTGCTCTATTAGAGTATCTCGATTTTTTTAACGGAATGTGCAGTCTGCAGATTTTCCTACTGTTGAAGCTTTATAATCACCTCAAAATGCTAGCATAATTCCTGATTCCCACACATACCCATTATGCTCGAAATTATGCCAGCATAATTGCCGCATCCCTAATCTTTCTATAGGGTGATATGTTTGTAGCTGAATTCTCTACAGGGCGATTTGTTTGCTGCTGAACTCTCTACATGGTAGTTTCTTTGTAGCTGAACTCTCTACAATGTAACTTCTTCTAGCTGAACTCTCTACGGGTGACTTGTTTCTAGCTGATCTCTCTACAGGGTGACTTGTTTCTAGCTGAACTCTCTATAGGGTGATTTGTTTGTAGCTGAACTCTCTACAAGGTAACTTCTCCTAGCTGATCTTTCTACAGGGTGATTTGTTTGTAGCTGAATTCTCTACAGGGCGATTTGTTTGCAGCTGAACTATCTACATGGTAGTTTCTTTGTAGCTGAACTCTCTACAATGTAACTTCTTCTAGCTGAACTCTCTACAGGATGACTTGTTTCTAGCTGATCTCTGTACAGGGTGACTTGTTCCTAGCTGAACTCTCTTACATGGTGGTTTCTTTGTAGCTGAACTCTCTACAAAGTGACTTCTTCTAGCTGATCTCTCTACAGGGTGACTTGTTTCTAGCTGAACTCTCTACAGGGTGATTTGTTTGTAGCTGAACTCTCTACAAGGTAACTTCTTCTAGCTGATCTTTCTACAGGGTGATTTGTTTGTAGCTGAATTCTCTACAGGGCAATTTGTTTGCAGCTGAACTCTCTACATGGTAGTTTCTTTGTAGCTGAACTCTCTGCATTGTAATTTCTTCTAGCTGAACTCTCTACAGGGTGACTTGTTTCTAGCTGAACTCTCTACAGGGTGATTTGTTTGTAGCTGAACTCTCTACAAGGTAACTTCTTCTAGCTGATCTTTCTACAGGGTGATTTGTTTGTAGCTGAATTCTCTACAGGGCAATTTATTTGCAGCTGAACTCTCTACATGGTAGTTTCTTTGTAGCTGAACTCTCTACAATGTAACTTCTTCTAGCTGAACTCTCTACAGGGTAATATGTTTGTAGTTGAACCCTCTACAGGGTGATTTGTTTGTAGCTAAACTCTCTACAAGGTAACTTCTTCTAGCTGATCTTTCTACAGGGTGATTTGTTTGTCTCTACACGGCAATTTGTTCACAGCTGAACTCTCTACATGGTAGTTTCTTTGTAGCTGAACTCTCTACAATGTAATTTCTTCTAGCTGAACTCTCTAAAGGGTGACTTGTTTCTATCTGAACTCTCTACAGGGTGATTTGTTTGTAGCTGAACTCTCTACAAGGTAACTTCTTCTAGCTGATCTTTCTACAGGGTGATTTGTTTGTAGCTGAACTCTCTACATGGTAGTTTCTTTGTAGCTGAACTCTCTACAATGTAACTTCTTCTAGCTGAACTCTCTACAGGGTGACTTGTTTCTAGCTGATCTCTCTACAGGGTGACTTGTTTCTAGCTGAACTCTCTAAAGGGTGATTTGTTTGTAGCTGAATTCTCTACAAGGTAACTTCTTCTAGCTGATCTTTCCACAAGGTGATTTGTCTGTAGCTGAATTCTCTACAGGGCAATTTGTTTGCTGCTGAACTCTCCACATGGTAGTTTCTTTGTAGCTGAACTCTCTACAATGTAACTTCTTCTAGCTGAACTCTCTACAGGGTGACTTGTTTGTAGTTGAACCCTCTACAGGGTGATTTGTTTGTAGCTGAACTCTCTACAAGGTAACTTCTTCTAGCTGATCTTTCTACAGGGTGATTTGTTTGTCTCTACACGGCAATTTGTTCACAGCTGAACTCTCTACATGGTAGTTTCTTTGTAGCTGAACTCTCTGCAATGTAATTTCTTCTAGCTGAACTCTCTAAAGGGTGACTTGTTTCTATCTGAACTCTCTACAGGGTGATTTGTTTGTAGCTGAACTCTCTACAAGGTAACTTATTCTAGCTGATCTTTCTACAGGGTGATTTGTTTGTAGCTGAACTCTCTACATGGTAGTTTCTTTGTAGCTGAACTCTCTACAATGTAACTTCTTCTAGCTGAACTCTCTACAGGGTGACTTGTTTCTAGCTGATCTCTCTACAAGGTGACTTGTTTCTAGCTGAACTCTCTAAAGGGTGATTTGTTTGTAGCTGAATTCTCTACAAGGTAACTTCTTCTAGCTGATCTTTCCACAAGGTGATTTGTCTGTAGCTGAATTCTCTACAGGGCAATTTGTTTGCTGCTGAACTCTCCACATGGTAGTTTCTTTGTAGAAGAACTCTCTACAATGTAACTTCTTCTAGCTGAACTCTCTACAGGGTGACTTGTTTGTAGCTGAACCCTCTACAGGGTGATTTGTTTGTAGCTGAACTCTCTACAAGGTAACTTCTTCTAGCTGATCTTTCTTAGACACGAGGCTGTTATGCTCCAAAAATCGAGCATTATGCTTTTGAGCAGTGCTCAAAAAATCACCTATTATGCTTTGGAGAATTGCCCATTATTCCCAAAATTATGCCACCATAATTGGCTACTAATGCCAGTATATTGCTGTATCAGACCATTTTTATTATTGATGTTTAAGCTTTAAATAGTCTTGAATTCTTTAGCTAGTTGCTGTATTAAAGTATTTCATGTCAACGTGACTGCTTTATTAGAGTAAATAATACTCAGTGAATGTTCTATTAGAGTTTCTGACTGCTCTATTAGAGTATCTCGATTTTTTTAACGGAATGTGCAGTCTGCAGATTTTCCTACTGTTGAAGCTTTATAATCACCTCAAAATGCTAGCATAATTCCTGATTCCCACACATACCCATTATGCTCGAAATTATGCCAGCATAATTGCCGCATCCCTAATCTTTCTATAGGGTGATATGTTTGTAGCTGAATTCTCTACAGGGCGATTTGTTTGCTGCTGAACTCTCTACATGGTAGTTTCTTTGTAGCTGAACTCTCTACAATGTAACTTCTTCTAGCTGAACTCTCTACGGGTGACTTGTTTCTAGCTGATCTCTCTACAGGGTGACTTGTTTCTAGCTGAACTCTCTATAGGGTGATTTGTTTGTAGCTGAACTCTCTACAAGGTAACTTCTCCTAGCTGATCTTTCTACAGGGTGATTTGTTTGTAGCTGAATTCTCTACAGGGCGATTTGTTTGCAGCTGAACTATCTACATGGTAGTTTCTTTGTAGCTGAACTCTCTACAATGTAACTTCTTCTAGCTGAACTCTCTACAGGATGACTTGTTTCTAGCTGATCTCTGTACAGGGTGACTTGTTCCTAGCTGAACTCTCTTACATGGTGGTTTCTTTGTAGCTGAACTCTCTACAAAGTGACTTCTTCTAGCTGATCTATCTACAGGGTGACTTGTTTCTAGCTGAACTCTCTACAGGTGATTTGTTTGCAGCTGAACTCTGGTTTCTTTGTAGCTGAACTCTCTACAAAGTAACTTCTTCTAGCTGATCTTTTTACAGGGTGATTTATTTGTAGCTGAATTCTCTACAGGGTGACTTGTTTCTTGCTGATCTCTGTACAGGGTGACTTGTTCCTGCTGAACTCTCTACAGGTGATTTGTTTGCAGCTGAACTCTCTTACATGGTGGTTTCTTTGTAGCTGAACTCTCTACAAGGTTACTTCTTCTAGGTGATCTCTCTACAATGTGACTTGTTTCTAACTGAACTCTCTACAGTGTGATCTGTTCATAGCGGAACTTTCTACTGGGTGATTTGTTTGTAGCTGAACACTTTGCATGATTGCTTCTTTGTAACTGAACTCTCTACATGGTAAAATCTTCTAGCTAATCTCTCTACAGGGCAATTTGTTTGAGCTGAACTCTCTACATGATGGTTTCTTTGTAGCTGAACTCTCTATTAGGTACCTTCTTCTGGCTGATCTGACTACAGGGTGACTTGTTTGTAACTGAATTCCCTACAGAATATTTGCAATGTAATATAATTGAGTAAATTATAAATGCAGCTGAATGCTTTATTAGGGTGACTGTTCTATTAGAGTATCCCGATCTCGCATTTGCTACACGTAGTTGCCTTTCGAATCATAACTCAGTGGTTTGTGCTCGGATTCTTCTGTACTACTGCAAGGACTTTCTATGATGATTATTCCAGCTACATACTGACTTTTAGCTCATTGCTCTAAGCGGTTTGCCTGGTAGACACGAAAACTAATAGTTTTTTATTCATAAAAATCGATCGCGTAATTTTGACAAAGGTGGGGGTTTGTGTCATATCTCCGTGGTCTTTATCCCGATTCCTTTCAAACCACAAAAAGGCACTCCTACGATGGTTGCTCCATCTACACAGCAATTTTCAACTGATTCCTCAAAGGAGTTTACCTTGTAGGCGTGACAGACCTTCGACCTTATTTTACGCAAATAAACGGTCATAACTCCGTGAATGTTCATCGGATTCCTACCAAAGTTGGTACACAGATCCGCCTTAATGAGCCCTTTAAGTGTGCCAAATTTCAGCCCGATCCGAGCACGCATTCGTGTTTTATGGCGGATTTTGCGAAATGTGCGAAATGAAGAAGTAGAAGAAGAAAAAAAAACGAAGAAATTAAAACGAAATTTTGTTCGCTCGTATCTCGGAAATGGCTGGAGCGATTTTCTTCAAATTTGGTGTGTAGACTCCCCTTACTGGCCGGCATCTCTCCAGCAAATTTGGTTCCAATCGGATTAGGGATCACAGAGCTACATAGGTGTGAAAATTGCGTTTTCTTTCTTCCTGTTAATATACTCACAGGTGGCACGCCGGCTTCTTGGGCAGCACGACACACTACCGTGTGTCTTGATACAAATTAGATATATTCTTACATCCCTGTTGTATATAATAATTTTACACTGAGTCAGGTAATTTTAACTTTAATCAGTTATAACTTTTGACCAAATTATGGTATGAACTTGATTCAAGTACCAGTGTATTCCTTAAAGCAAGAGCTTTCATTTGGCATCCCATTTCGGGTAGTAATGTTATGTAGTTTAATTGCAGAAATACAATGTTTTGCACACAAAAGTGATTGTAAAGGTCACCAAAGGTCAAATCTGCGATGGCTCTATATCTAAAAAAACTCTTCATGGTCTGTAGAAACTATGTGCAAAGTTTTATACTTTCTTCAAAAAGTGCACAATTTGCTCATTTTTGCTAGCTATGCTGCTCTACTATTAATCTAAAGGTAGTATATAAATATCTACAGGCAGAAAATATATTATATTATGAATTTTATGTGGAAATGTCTCCAAATTGCAATACTTTAGCAACTATTTTTCAAAATTTTCCTGTGGAGGCATGCCCCCAGATCCCCTTAGTTCCAGCATGCAAAGCATGCTGGGAAGCATGCTGGGAAGTGTGCTTTGTATACCTCTACCCAAGAGACTAGTGCCTTGAGTTAGGCCCCCCCTTTTATAAATCCTAGATCCACCCCTGATACTTGTGCTTCTAATCAAGGTAACAGTGTCTATTATATAATCTATAGTGCCACTGACTTTTCCGCCTAGATACAAAAAAGGAAACAATTGCTAACTGAATAAGTATTCCATACCGCTTAAATTATCTCTATGTAGTATCTACAAGGCTAGGTGGGTGCTAATGCCTAGGCTACCTCGCCTCTGATCCAAGTTTTCACCACACTGATAGTTACAAGTTAATCCAAATGATAACTGTCCATCCCACTATCCTGGAAGAGTTATACCACTTCTTATCCTTTACTCCTTGTCACCAATGCTACGTGGTACTTTTGTAATCACGTGATCTTGCTTCTATTTATTGCTTCCTATTTTTTGTACACAATCGACTTACTTGTAAGGAAAATCCCTTCCATCGACTATATAGTAGGTAGGTAGGCTGGCAGGCTGGCAGGCAGGCAGGCAGGCAGACAGGCAGGCAGGCAGGCAGGCAGGCAGGCAGGCAGGCAGGCAGGCAGGCAGGCAGGCAGGCAGGCAGGCAGGCAGGCAGGCAGGCAGGCAGGCAGGCAGGCAGGCAGGCAGGCAGGCAGGCAGGCAGGCAGGCAGGCAGGCAGGCAGGCAGGCAGGCAGGCAGGCAGGCAGGCAGGCAGGCAGACAGGCAGGCAGGCAGGCGGGCAGGCAGGCAAGCAAGCAGGCAGTCTATAGGAACTTGACAGAAAGGTTTTGGATTGATCTGAAAACACTTTGAGCTTGGTTTTACCCAACCAATAGATTTACCCTGTCATGCTGTTGTGAGGAAAAATTGTGGCAGGTTTTGGGTTATATTATACCATGGATCGCCCCCACACCTTTGATGTCCATACTTTACAGTACTATCATACTGTATGTTATATAATTATACTAGTTATAATAAAGTTTAGTCAGTACACCTACAAAAGTATGAAATTCATCAGGCTAAGCTTTCTTCTCAGCGACGATATGCGGCATACACATAGTAAAAGTCAGCACCATCTGGTTCTCTTCCAGTTCCACCAGCCATTGAGTTCTTGGAGATAGCATGTTCTTTTCTGCTGTAGTCTACTAATTTCCGTTCAACTTTATCAGCGTTGTCTGCACTTTTGCTCTTATACAATAATGTCATTGTATTAATCTTCCATTTTTTTTTTTCGTCATCGTAACGTGATGCCATTGCAGCTGCGCCGTCTTCTCCGCTAGTTTTCCCAATATACTCAGCTTTAGCACCTCGGCTATACTGACCAATACTTCGCTTTAATCTCTTTATCAATTTGGCATTGGGATGACCAGTACGTACTCTGCCAATGGCATAAGTTACCATTCTGTGTGAGTCAGTGTAGACACGTATAGCTAGCCTTTCTGTCTCGCAAACGCAAGTTTAAAACGCTGTGGCCTTGACGATGTGAAGTGTAGTTTACGTTTTAACGGGTTTAAATGTAGAGGCGTTACCACTACATCTACTAGCGGAAATCACGAGGCTGTTTGTTTAAACTTTGAGACCGCATACCTAATAGGTGGAACAATAGTGCCGCCCAGATCTTGAGACTAGTCCATATTAAGCAGGTGTGGTATGCGGATGATGCTGCAGCAGCAGGTCTTCTTACTAATTTGAGATCCTGGTGGGATATGTTATGTGATATTGGACCCCAATATGGCTATTTTGTTAACTCATCCAAAACATTTCTGATTGTTAAGGAGGAGCATGTTGTGCAGGCACATTCAATTTTTACAGACACTGGCATTCAAATCACTACTGAGGGAAAACACTACCTTGGTAGACCTGGCTCAAAATGAGGTATAGCAATGTGGAAATGGAGCAAGTGATACCAGTTACGGAGATAACAAGGCAACAGAGGATTAATCGCATGCAGGAATATAAGGGCAGGGATCAACAAAGTGCTTACAACAGGTAACAGCAGGCAACAGTGGGTAACAGCAGGCAACAGAGGGTAACAGCAGGCAACAGTGGGTAGCAGCAGGCAACAGAGGGTAACAGCAGGCAATAGTGGGTAACAGCAGGCAACAGTGGGTAACAGCAGGTAACAGTGGGTAACAGCAGCCAACAGAGGGTAACAGTGGGTAACAGCAGGCAACAGTGGGTAACAGCAGGCAATAGTGGGTAACAGCAGGCAACAGAGGGTAACAGCAGGCAACAGTGGGTAACAGCAGGCAACAGTGGGTAACAGCAGGCAACAGAGGGTAACAGTGGGTAGCAGCAGGCAACAGAGGGTAACAGCAGGCAACAGAGGGTAACAGCAGCCAACAGTGGGTAACAGCAGGCAACAGTGGGTAACAGCAAGCAACAGTGGGTAACAGCAGCCAACAGAGGGTAACAGCAGGCAACAGTGGGTAACAGCAGGCAACAGTGGGTAACAGCAGGCAACAGTGGGTAACAGCAGGCAACAGTGGGTAACAGCAAGCAACAGAGGGTAACAGTGGGTAACAGCGCTAGAAGGCAACAGAGGGTAACAGTGGGTAGCAGCAGGCAACAGAGGGTAACAGCAAGTAACAGTGGGCAACAGCAGGCAACAGTGGATAACAGCAGGCAACAGTGGGTAACAGCAGGCAACAGAGGGTAACAGTGGGTAACAGCAGGCAACAGTGGGTAACAGCAGGCAACAGTGGGTAGCAGCAGGCAACAGAGGGTAACAGCAGGCAACAGTGGGTAACAGCAAGCAACAGTGGGTAACAGCAGCCAACAGAGGGTAACAGTGGGTAACAGCAGGCAACAGAGGGTAACAGTGGGTAGCAGCAGGCAACAGAGGGTAACAGCAAGCAACAGTAGGCAACAGTGGGTAACAGCAGGCAACAGTGGGTAACAGCAGGCAACAGAGGGTAACAGCAAGCAACAGTGGGCAACAGCAGGCAACAGTGGATAACAGCAGGCAACAGTGGGTAACAGCAGGCAACAGAGGG